>NW_017732370.1:407358-438912 GCF_001890085.2 Hipposideros armiger | reverse complement strand
AGGGGTAGAGCGGGAGAAGGCTGAAAGGAACCTGTCCTGAGGCAGGGAGGGGCTAGGTGGCAGAATTTACGTCCAGCAAGCATGGCTGGTCTTTGTAGCCCTCTTGCAGGGCTCTGGGGTTGCAGCAGGAGTGATGCGAGCAGATGGCTCAGCCCTGCTTTGTCTTCCTCTATGCCCTGCACCAATGAGATTACAGGAATACTGCATGCAAAGAGAGAGAAATATATAGACAGACAACTCCATGAAAAATGACAGGGCTAAATTTTGCACAATATAATAGAATCCTCAAAACACATCTATAAACAATATTTCACTTTGTTCTCACAATGATTTTATGATGCACATAAAGCAGATATTATAGCTATCATCCCGATTTTACGGAAGCAATTGAGGAACAGAATGCTAGAGCTGTGAGAGCTGGGCCTTGGCCCTGCATCTCTCCACTCTCCCATGATGCCTGCCTCTGCACACAGCTCTTCTCACCTCTCTGAATTTTCCTGTCCCCTTGGCCTGCCTGCCTCCTCTCCCCACACCTCTGGTCTGTGGCCTGTCCCATGTCTCATCACAGCTGACTGATGCAGGCTGCTTCAGGAGACGAAATTAGCAGCGCAACCTCTTCCAGCTCTCCCAGGCATGAGCTGGCTGAAGAGGCGCGGAAAGGAGTCACTGAGAACTGGCAACCTTCCCCAGGCTGAGCTCAGGCAGGAGGCATCGGGACTATTACAAGAAATGTATTTAAAATGCAGCACTTTAAACCCTGCTCCTCTGCCCAAAAGCATCCCTGTTTGAAAATTTAAGTAGCTCCAACTTGTTTGCAGGCTGATGCGTGAATCAGCTTCTGCAGTTGGTGAATTTTCCATCAAAGCTGGATAAGCACGAAGCCTGTGCTTTGGGAGAAAGAATCCAATGTACGTGGGCCAGAGAGGCAGGAAGAGAGAAGGACTTCGTGTTACACCCTTCCAAAACCAACTTATCTGTCTGTTGTCTGTTGTCCTGGGGGTGGCCAGGTGAGGCAGATGCTCTCATAGGAGAAGGTCCTTACAAGACTTTTAATTAACTAGAGGAGTATTGCTCTTAGAGAAAAAAAGAAAGTGGAAAGGGAGAAATGAATCAATGTTTTGAGATGCTTTCCACTAATTTTCAAATTCTGGTCTCAGCGGGCGGGCTTGTCATGTGAAATCTCTCTTGAACAAATTGGGGAGCAGTGACAAAAATGGGGAGCATGACAAAAGTCCTAGGTCCCCAGGATTCTGGTGTCCCTGCTGGATGTGAGCTCGCTAGGGCCAGAATGGCTGCCCCTGTGCATTCCCTGCACACTCCCCAGGCCCTGGTTCACTGGTGCTCTTTCTCCAGGCCGATGCTGAGCCTCACTCTGTACTCAAGGAGTCCCCAGCCCTGGAGTGATGACAGTGCGAGAACACTACAGTACAGGCCAGGCACAGGGAACATATACACAGAGCATCTGAAGACTTCCTGAGAGGGGCTCTCTGAGCTGAGTTCTGGAGATGTGAGCAGGAGTCACCAGGGGAGAAATGGGGGTGCGCAAGGAGACCTATGCATTGGGGAATGAGACCGCCTGGTGTGTCCTGTCCAAGGTCAACATTATTTATTGTTGCTGGGGCAGAGCATCTGAGGGGGCGTGGCGTGGGAGGAGGCTCAAAGGCAGGCGAGGCCCCGCACATGACAGCTACGCTGTGAAGCTGCCATTTCATCCTGAAAGCAAACCAGGGCCACCATGGGGTTTTAAGCCTATTAATGACACACTCTCATTTGCCTTCTCTGGTGGGAAAGTTGGACTAGGTGACCTCTCCTCCAACTCTAATAATTGATGATATTCTATGAGACTTTGTCAACTATTTTAAACCTCATGCCAATTCCCCCTTTCCCGGCTCCTTAATTAAAAGGAATAAATAAGTGACTTTTCAGTAACCTTCAAAGCTCCCCCCAAACCACCCATCTCTTTCTTCCCTCCCTCCATCCCAGAATCTGACGCCTCTGAATTTTCTCATCAAAGGCAAAGTCACTCCCATGGTTCTCCGAGGGAATGGCTCACCAAGCAGTCTCCCCAGTCTGCCTGCTCTAGTCAGGTCTGTCCTCCAGCCTGGGACATGGCACTTGAGGCTCCTGATTTTCAGCAATCAGCGCCATGTCGCCCCTCTCTCCTCCCGCACCAGCACTCTGAGCCAGGTCCCACTAAGGCAGCTTCAAAGGATCTGCATATTTATCGCAATCTCCTCCCTCAAATTGAAAATGTATTAGACAGTAGCAATCATGGCACTCTCACAGCGGCTTCCCCCACTGGCAACCTATCTGGGCCTTAATGGCTGTTCTCCTTAGCACAGATGGGACCTGAGCTGTCACAGATGGGACCTGAGCTGTCACAGAGGGGAGAGAGCACAGATGCAGAGTGGGACCTCTCTAGACAGAGGGTGACACCCTCTTCACTGTTCTCCAATGCCACATGCAGGCAGGCAATGGAAGCACAATCTCTCATCTGACAAGGTGTTTTCAGGGTTTTGTGTTGTTCTTTCTTTTTTTTTTTTTGAAGGTATCTGGAGATGGGAACAGGAGGGGGTACCACCAGCAGGTCTGCTAAAATTGCCATCCAAGCAACAGAAGATGTTTCATGCAGACGGCCATGATAAGGAAAGTAGCTGCCTTTATGCCACGCAGGGGTGCAGCCAAAGCAAGCTCTGTCAGGCAAGGTGTCTGGAAAGGAGATTAAAGAGAGGCAGCCCATCCTCCCAGCAACTGGTGGAACCCGCGGGAACTTCAGGAAATTGGATCTGGATTCCCCGAAGCTTCTTAGAGGGCACCAGATCCCTGAGATCTTGGTTTGCAAGGGGGACTCACAAAAGCCATCTCTTCCATCGTCCTGCCTCTGGTTAGAACTATACTCAGGGCATCCCAGAAAACCAGCCCCTTGGAAAGCTGAGTTGTCAGCTTTGGAAAATAAAATATAGCTACCAGTTCATAACCCACTCAGCTAGCTCTGCCAATCTCTCCATCTCCATAGGAACAGAGTTAAATGAATCAGAGGTCCAAGGAAAAGGTGGCTCAGAGCTGGTTTCTATGAAAAATTCATGTGAAAATAACCCTGCGCATTTGGGGAGGGGCGCAAGTAAAGAAATGAATTGACTCCAAGGCCCAGAGTTCAGAATGAATAAAAAAATCTGGAGACTAACTACAGGAAGCAAGTTAATGTGGTAAATAGAAATTCCTTGTTTGGAGTGAGGAAGGTGACAGTCCCACAGTACTCTCTCAGCTCTGTGCCATTTGCCCCATCAGCAGCATGGTCCCCAATTTGGGACTCATGTTTTCATAGAGACTTAGACAAACCAAAAGGCATTAGTGGGGAGAGATTGGAAGCTGTGCTGTTGCATTGGGAAAGGCTACGGGGAAGAAAAAAACCAGAGGGAAGACCAAGCTGAGCACTGCACAGTAGCTGTTGGCTGCAGTTATTGTCTTTCCTGAAAGATTATGAGCTGTTAAAGAGACCATGACTCATTTATCTTGAATTCCCAGCCCTTGACACGGAGTAGGTACTCAATATTTTCATGCTAAGTTTCCGGAAGTAAAATCAAACTATTTTTAGATATTTGAAGACCTGGTTAAAAAACAGAAAGCAGGGTATTCTGGGTTGCTTCACAGGGGAGGATTGGGAGGCAGATTTTGACCCAGTGCCTAGAAGATTTTGGAATGTGTCCCTTGGAAGATGGTGAATTCCCCTGCCTAGGAAATACTTAAGGAGAGGTCGAATGGTGTTTCTCTGAGGGACACTATGGAGAACATTCTTGCATTGGGTGGGAAGTTTAGACTAGAGGCCTCAGTGGTCTCCTCCAGCATGTTCTAGTGCAGGGGTCGGCAAACAGCAGCTCACGAGCCACATGTGGCTGTTTGGGTAGGTTCCGTCTCAAAAGTTTGCCAACCCCTGTTCTAGGGCCATGTTGCAGGGTGGCAAGACCACAAACTTTGAAAATGGATGTGGACACATTACTTTATCTCTCTCTCTGTTTTAGTTTCTTTACCTTCAAGACGGAGAGAATAGCTTGTATGCGTGCTTCATAAAAAGACGAGAAATTTTAAATACACGTATATACCACCCAGCACACTGCATCATGTAACAGACACCCAATAAATGTTAGCTGTTATTATTATGTCACTAGAGCCAGTTTTTTATCTAACCACAGGCAAGCGGAAGAGAGTACCATGCAAATCTAGTTTCAATAATCCTTGGGTTTAGCCAGGACAAATGTTTGAAAGGTTACCATTTTCATTGCACAGAGAAGGAAAATTGAGGTGCCCCCATTATGATATACAGTGAGCCAGTGGAAAAGTTGAGATCATTAGCCAGGGATGTCGAACCCCCTTTCCTCAGCCTTCCCACTCCCACAGGCTTAATTAGAGCCTGGTAAGCCATTTCAGATCCTCAGATGAAAGATGTACTCCTCTTATTAGCCCTAACAGAGATGCTTGGGGGCTGCTCAGAATCTCTGATCTTTAGACTCAGTTAAATGAAGGAAATTAAGGGCTCTGTAATGCTGTGCTTCCTTTTTCCCCCCTTGCCTCATTTAAATATGATTTCTCCCAAATCAGGAAGGGAGATTATACTATTCCAATACCACCCAGGTCATCCTCTGGGGGACGGTAGGGGAGAATATGGGATGGGGATGGGAGCTCTCACACAGGCAAAAACTAGGGGATGGATCTAGAGAAACTGGAAGCAACACTACTGACTTCTATACCCGTAAATGAGCAGTCGGGAGGTGGTCCAGGTTCAGAAATGTTCCTTTCAGGACACTGTAGGGCACATCATCCCCTAAACCGGCTTCAGTAGAAGCTCCACAGAATCCCAAGATGGAACACCATCTCCAAACAGAATCAAAATAGTAAGTTTTAAAGTGGTAAAACACAACTCTGAATTCCGAAAGACTATTTTTAAAACGGTAATAACCCCTTAATCAACCACCGGCCGGGAATATGGTAGTTGCTTCAGGCATTTTACCAGTTACAACCCACTGGGTCCCTGCATGATGCTTTCTAAATAATCAAAACCAGTTTTTAATAGTCACTCATCCAAAGAGGAAGAGATAAAACAGAACCAAATCCAAATGAGAAGGCGCCATTACTAGCGAAAGCCCAGCCCACAAGGTCACTGGGAGTCAGGAGCCCTCCTGGTTTGCAGCAGGTGGCAGCAAAGCAACAGAACTGAGTAAAAGGTTTTGATTTGGGGCACAGGGATTCCAGTAAAATGAGCAAAGGCCAAGAGTGGGAGACTCAAGAGCATGGGATTTGGAGTTGGGTAAACCTGAACGTGAATTCTAGTTCTGCCCAAAGTCCTTGCTAATAGCTTCCCCTCCCTGAGCTTCAGTTTCCTCATTTGTGAAATGGGGGGTTTATCCACCTTGAAGGGCTATTCTGCAGATCCGACGTGACCTGTGCAAAGTGCCCATGTGATGTCTGGTACACAGCAGGTACTCAAGAGATGCCACTTCCCCTGCTCCTGGTCACTCTCCCTTCCCCTGTCAGCATCACCTTGAATGGAATTGGTAGAATATTAGAGCAGAGATACTGACATTCCTCCCACCCTGGAAGAGGAGCAGAATTAATTATCACTCCTGAAAACCATTTCTTCACCCTGTAATCAGCAGGGGAAGGACACCTGTCAGGAGGCAAAGATTGGGCCAGTGATTGGGATGGGACCTGGGGACCAGTGCTGTGAAGCTACATCTGTGTCTATCTACATCTTGCAAAGTTCTCATTGGTACTTACAGAACCTGAGCCAGACAGGAAAGCAGCAGGACAGTTACCAGATTTGTTGAAGAAAAGTGGGTAATAAAGAGGATTATCGTAATCCACTTTATAAGTCCAATCAGGACTATGTGTCCCTAAGGACAGCTAAAGGTCAAAAACTTCATCCTCTTTCATGGTCACTTCTACAGCAGATTCTATTCAACATTCGCTCAAAAAGATGGGGGTAGGATGCAGGGAGGTCAAAAGGAATTCTAGGCATTGAAGCTGGGGTTAACTAGCATTCTTCTACTAGGACAGCACCTGTCAAAGTGTAATCTGTGGGCCACCTGCACTATAATCATTCTATCTAGGTGGCAGTTAAGAATATGCAGATTCCTGAGCTGCACTCAGTTTTACTAACTGAGAATTGTGGGGCCTGGATATGTGCACTTTAAGACAAGCAGCACTGGTCATTCTTACACACCCCTGAGACTGAGCAGCCCTACCCTACACCAACGATGCGTGCTGCTGAAGAAGGAGCAGCAGCTACCATTTTGGATGCCTCAGAGCAGAAGACCGTGCTGGGCTCAAGTGGGGGCTGAGGGATGGGTGTAGGTGGCTGGTGATGGTGTGCCTTAGTGACTTAATCTCACAGCCCAGCAGCTGGGAATAGCCAGTCTGAGTAGCAGGTGCTGGAGAAGCAGTTAAGGTGAAGAGGGACTTGGAGCTTAATCAGCTCTCATTCAAGTGGGGGTTGGGATCAGAGCCACCAGCCAACTCTACCACCACAGATGCTGCCTGATGAAAGGGGTGCTAGAAGTGGACTCTTCTAGGGAAGCACTAAAAAAAAAAGCAGGGGTGAGCAAGACGAGTTTTTCAAAGCCTTGGATTGGGCTTTCCATGGAGGGGTCTGGGGCTTGGCGTGAGCATTATGGTCTCTTAACTATTGCTTCTCCACCATGACTAGCTCCACACACTCCATTTCCTTACCCTGTTTTATTTTCCCTATAACAATAATCACTACTGAGATTATATTATATTAAATTATACTATATATGTTTTTATTTGCCTATTGTCTGACCCTAGAATATATAAGTTCCACATTTTTTTTTAACCTGTGCCTAGAAGAGAGCCTGGCACATGGAGGCATTCAACAGATCCGTATTCATTGAAACAATGAATGAATATTTTTCACTTTATATCCCCCAAGCACAGGGAAAAGACTGCCTGACAATTTCCCTACAGGCTGGCTGCTTCATTTGTTCAGGCAAGTATGAGCCCGAGGGCACGATTTGAGTTTAATAACCCCAAATTTCACTTATTTTTTTTCCATGTCAGTCTCCCACCCACTCTGTGAGCTCTCTTTCAGTGCAGAGGCTGTGCTTTTTTCATCTTTGTTTCCAAGATGCCTGACACAGAGTACGGGCTTAAATGATTGTTAGGTAAATCAACTGACCACTTTGTGAGACTCCATACCATAGTGTTAGGCCACCTACTTCAACCCTGGTCCCATCTGGGAAGTTATGAAAAATGGTAGCAGTGTTCATTACTTAAAGACCACATATCTCTGGCCCAGAGCTGTGAGGAGATGTTTACAGAGCTGGCACCAGGACTCAGGGCTCTTCTCTCTCAGTCTGGGACTCATTCTTTTTACATTTTTTCATCTAAGAAGGGCGACCTGGCCTCATGGCCCAGTGTAATCAATGTGCTTCTAGAAGGAACTCCGAAGGAACTCGTGAGAAGGGCTGAACAGAGCCTCTCAGACTTGGGGACAGGGTGTAGATATGACAGGCCTGAAAAGCATTAGCCCAGGGTGCCATCAGAATCACCTTGGGTGCTTGACTGCATTGGTTCCCGGCCCCTAGAGCTACCCAATCAGACTCTTGTGGGGTAGAGTCTAAAAAAAATCTGCATTTTTACCAAATTACCAAGGTAATTTTAATGCATGATTTATCATAATGGTTAAGAACCTAGGCTTCAGAGTTAGAGGTATTTGGGTTCAAAACCAGTTGTTATTACTATGTGCTCAAGGCCAAGTTGGTCAATCACCTCAGTTTCTTCACTTGCAAAATGAGAATTAATAAAAAGTACCTACTTCGTAGGGTTACATGAGAAAATACATGACACACTTAATGCGGTATATGGCCCATGTAAGAACTTAATAAATGAAAACTGCTATGATGATGATGTTAATGATGAAGGTGAAGATAATGATTCTTAATCATCTGGAAAGGCAATCCCGCAATAGGATGTCCCCTTGTTCAGCGACTCTGATAGTTAGGAAGCTCTTCAATATGTCTGCTTCCTGCTATAATTAGTGCACCACTTCCAAATCCTCAGGCCTTTTTAAGGTTGGAGAAGGGCTAGGCTAAGCCTAGAGAGTTAATTATTAGGGTGATGGGAGGTGGGGAGATCTTTAGAGAGGCACTTGGAGAGGCTGTCAGAATCCCTGTTTCCCCTGATGGAAGAGAATTGGAGAAAAGGAGAAGAAGGTTAATGGAGGAGAATAAGAAAAAGAGTAGGGATTTGAAAGGAGCTACAAAGGACAAAGCACCCCTAAGTTAATGGGAGAAGACAAGCAGCAGACAGGAGAGGAGCAGCGTGATTGGCATGGTGGTGGTAGCGGGGAGCGTGGCTCAGAAAAGAGCTGACAGGAGAGAACTGGCTGTCCATTCTAAAGCCAAAGGAATTCCTCAGCCCCCATGGCACCTGATCTGTGTCTGACCAGCAAGCAATCTGGAGTCCAACACTGGTTCCAGGGTTAGGGCAAGATTCAGGGACTATAATTATCCAAAAGAGTGGACACTGCTTGGGGATTCCTTCCTTACCTGACACCCCCTTGCCTCCCCTCTCTCCTTAATAAAGCATGATTGCCTCCTTCTTGGTATTTGTCTGGGGTTGCAGCCCCTGACCCACATCAGCTGATCCCTGCGGCGGGAAGAGGGGAAGCCAGTGATTCCCAGGAGGCTTTCATAGGATGCAGCCTGTTGTTCTTGGGGATAACTGAGAGGAGAAGGCCATTCTGAGAGCCAAGGTGAAATAGGTTGGGGACAGAGAAAGGAGTAAACAGGAGGTCTGCCACCGTGGCAGCATAGCTAGACTTACCTGCCGAAAACCGTTCCTCGTGAACTGCAAGATTTTCAAGGCATAGTTGGACCTCTGGCCTTTGCTGTTGAATTCAATGTGGCCGGTGAGACCTTCCAATTCTACCTGTCCAAGAGAGAGTGAGTTACAGCACCAAATAGGCCCTGTGTTCCACTTGGCCTAAGCAAACATTCTGCACATGTGCTATTTAAGCATGCCCAAATAGTGTGTCCAAGGAAGAAGATGCCATCCAGATCTGTTGTCCTGCCCACCTTGCAGCACAGGATCTCGAGACTACAAATGTGATGTCTCTGAAACTGATTCAGAATTGGCCAGGGCTGCAGAAGGGGAAAGATGGCCCACGTCCAATGATTTCACAGCTGCTGCATAAACCAACACAACACCGAGATGCTAGCTTAAGCTCAGATCCCCCTGAGCTCCTCCTCCAGGCCTCTGGCTATTAATAGCATTTATCCTATTTGGGTGGCAGCTCACCCACCCCCAGACTATAAGTCCGGATGATCTGACTGAAATGCAAAACCCAAGCCATTCTGCACCAGGCTTCTCTCGCAGGAGATGTCTTCGTTATGGGCGAGGGATCCAAGTCCGGCCCCCTGGAGAAGGCATGGCAGGGAGAGCACAGGGAACCCAGCACCCAGTTAGAAGTGCCGAGCCTGCAACTCCCTGAGGGATCATGGTTTACGGCAGCAGCATCCATCCCCATGTGTGCAGAACTTTGCTGGGACCACCTGTGAGCCAAGAGGTCAGGTCCCAAGCCTGGAATCCAGGGAGCCCTTCATAGGCTAAGGTTCTTCAGGGCCATTGTCTTAAAAAGAAACTTGCCATGGATTCCTGGTGATTTTAGGAATTAGGGAACCAATGTGACCCGTGATCCATTGAATAAGGTTGTCATGCAGATCGCTGTTTCATCTGGGGATGTGATAAATAGAGGAGGCCTGGACGTGAATGACCCTGAAGTGATTCTTTCACTGGCAGGCTGGGCATGGTCCCACAGGGCCCCAGTCGCCCTCACCATGCGCAGGTAGTTCATGAGGCTGGTGCCATGCTGCCAGATCTGGGCCGAGCCACAGGACAGAGGCTTCACACCGATCTCCTGGCTCCGGTTCAGCTCCTGTACCGCAGTCACCACAGCATAGACAGCGTCAAACAGCAGGGCCGAGGAGAGCTGTGTGAGGGCAGAGGACAGTCCTCGGAGAGAGGAGGCCATGTGGGTGGGACAGGAAGGAGAAGCAGAGCGAAGAAATAACAGGTGTAAAGAAAGGGAAGGGAAAGGAGGAAGAGAAGGGAGAAACACATGGAGGGGTGAAAAAAGAGTAAAGCAAACAAAGAAGAAATAAGGGTGTGTCTTTGTTGCCGTTGGCCCACTTCTTGTCTCTGGACTGGCTCCAGTTCCCCTAACAGCCCAGGTGCTCCCCCAGGGCAGACAATGGTGGCAAAGAGATTGGACCAACAAACTACCCTTTTGGGCCCCAAACGATTTCAAGGATATCCTTTTGTCTCTTTGCTGCAGGGAAGTACCAACTTCCATTGCTCTCAGGGATCCCCACAAAGGGGACAGGGTTGCCTATCTCAGGAACCCAGTCTCTACCCTCAGATACGCCCATTCTACAGGGCTCAATTGAAGAGTCCTTCCTTTGGAAAGACCCCCATGATATTGTTTCTTCCTAGATGTATCGATTATTACAGTCCACTTTGTACTATTAATTTAATGGGTATGTATGATATACATGGTAAGTTCAAAGCTCAAAGGTGAATAAGACCCTTTTCCTGTGGTAGGTTATAGTGGAATAGGTGAAGGGGTACCCGGAGACAGGACACAAATAAGGGTAACCTGAAACTGAGTCAGATGGACCCACAAAGGTCTGTGGGGTCCAAAGAAGAAGATAGCTTTGGGCCGGCCAAGTGGCTCAGTTGGTTAAGAGTTAGCTTAAGAGCATGAGCTCTGAGCAACAGGGCCGCTGGTTTGATTCCCACATGGGCCAGTGATGCTGCGTCCGAGCTGAGCTGCTGCTGAGCTGCCAAGAGGTGGCAGGATAGCTCAGCTGGTGAGAGCATGTGCTCCTAACAACAAGGCTGTCTGTTTGATGGTGGGCTATGCCCGCCTGCAACTAAGACTGAACTCGGCACCTTGAGCTGAGCTGCCACCCAGATGGCTCAGTGGATACAGCATGTGTTCTTAACAACAAGGCTGCCAGTTCAACTCCCGCATGGGATGGTGGCTGTGCCCACCTGCAACTAAGACTGAACTTGGCACCTTGAGCTGAGCTGCCTTCTGGATGGCTCAGTGGATAGAGCATGCGCTCTTAACAACAAGGCTGCTGGTTCAACTTCCGCATGGGATGGTGGCTACGCCCACCTGCAACTAAGATTGAACACAGCACCTTGAGCTTAGAGGCCACGAGATGCCAACGGACAGCCAGATGGCGACTGGCGCTCTCCACAACTAAGATTGAAGATCAACAACTTGGCTGGTCCCCCACCCCAATTCCCCAACACTGTTCCCCTCCCCCAATTCTCCAATTTAAAAAAAAAGAAGAAGATGGTTTATCTGGTTGGGTGATCAAGAAAATGTTTCTTGGAGGATGCAGCATTAGAACTGAGCACTAAAGGATTTTGGTAGAAAAATTACTGGATCTGGGAATGGGGAGCAGCAAAGGAAGGGAGAAAGGCATTCCAGATATGGAACTGTATGAGTAAAGATAAAGAGGTGGAAAGTATAGAGCACATCTGGAAGGGAGGATGGGAGGGGAAGAAGCAAGAAACTAGAAATGAGGCAAGGGTCATTCTCTGGAAAGGCGAAGGCCAGCGGGAAGAGGCCAGTGCAGTGCAGTTGTGCAGTTTTGTCCATATCTGCATCTTCTTATTACACTGCAAGCTCTTAGGGCAGAAACATGCAAGGCTTTAATCTCTCCGTCCTGCATAGCTTTTAGCACCAGGACCTGGCATGTGGTAGGCCTCCAAGACACATTTCTTGAATCACATTAAATTTGGGGTTAAATCTGCCCACAAGACTCCGCCTGAACACTACAAGTTAAGTGGATGTTAGCATCCCTTGGGGAGGGAAAGGCTGAGAGGTGTTTGGATGGAGGTGGTAGGAACAGAAAAACAGAAGACACTTGTTGTTGGGGAATGTGCAATCTAAGGAGGCGGTGGCACCTTGCTGTGTACATAAGGTCCCTGACAAGAGAACCCTACTGAGTGTAAACAACTATAGGGCCAACTGTGTCCAGGGGCCCTGAGGGGAGGAGTGATGTCAGAGGTGGAAAGTCCACACACCACACCATTACAAAGCAAGTTCCTTCACTGAACTGTGACATTCTATCATGAGCAGTGCAGTACCATCCCTTCTAAGACTCTTCTTTCAATATATGCAACAGTTGAGAACATTCTCCGTGTGACTTCCTCCTACCCTGAGCACTGGGCCCTCCAAAGTTGAAGGCAGGGAGGCCATTTTGTGACCTATTGGATTTTTTTCAAGCCTTCCAGACAGAGTATAAGCAGCTGGAGACAGTGAGGTGCAGGAGAGAGCTTGAAACCAGGAGCACCGAACCCAGAGTCCAGATTCCATCCCTTGAATATGTGCTGAGTGACCTGTGCAGGCTACTGAACCTCACTCAGAATGAGCTGCCTTATCTGCCTCACAGGTATGTAAAAGTGCTCTAAATTGTGTATCAGAGGTCACAGTTCCTGAGGATGGGGGCTGTGCACCCGCAGGTGCAGACAGGTTCCAGCTAAGCAGAGCCACTGCCTGCATCGGGTCTTCTGCCCTCCCAGCTCCATCATCCCTCCTTTTTCCCGAATCCTGGTCCTGAAGCCACCTGTGACCTGCAGACCAAGCCGGTAAGGGCACCCACACAGCATGATCAGGATGGAAACCTCTGCAGTCCTTCTGGCCCATGCTGACCAGCCAGGCTCCTCCGAGTCCCTCCCAACCATCATCTCTCATCCTCCATTCTTTTTTCTCCATCCCACTGCCTTTTCCCCTTTGCAGTTTGCTCCTTCTTCACTTGACTTGAGGCTCACCTGATTGACACCTGATGCTTCTTGGCCAGCTTACAGCTGTCCTTCTCCTTTACATATGATTCCTTGTCCCCTGAGCACATGTGGCTCCTTTATTAATGGGCCTCTCATATTTCCTTGCCAAAAGGACATATGAAAATTATGAATGCTACAGACTCTCCTATTCCAGCTTTGACAAACATCTACCTGACAGGAAGTCAGTTACCCCTACTGACATTGGCTTTTAGATCCTTCAGTTTGGCTATTTAAATGACACTGTAAATTCGTTTCTCTCTTACCTTCTCCCTTACTTCTGAGTTAATCTTTCCATTCTGAGACCCTCAGAATCACTAAGCGTTAGAATGGGAAGGGAGCCCAGAAATCAACTAGTCCAACGCTCTCATTTTTACAAATGAAGAACCGAGGTTCAAAGAATTCTCTTCTTGCCTACCGTCACCAAGCAGACAGTGGTAGAGCCAGGACTGGAGTCCCAGCACTGCTTTCCCTAGTCTGGTTTCCAACCCTCTCTGCAGCAGCGTCTTTCCACCTCACTTCCCAAGGAGGCACCTCTCCAGAAGCTGGGGGTATGTCACATTGCTCTATCTGTCAGATTGATTCTTGTGCCTCGTCTCCTGGGACAACATGGGCAATCTTTCTAGGTGTGGTTACCTTCTCCACAGCAGACAGGAGCATGAGGCTCTTGGGCCAGAACTGAGGGCAGGGAAAGGTGGTGGCCAGAGGCCTCTCTTCTGCCCTGGATTTGGACATCACCCAGTTTGCCTCCTGATAGGACTGATAGTTTGTCCTGATATTAACCCCTTAGCCACTTGGAACTTCTGCTGGAACAGGACTTATAAGGGCAGGACAGAGCGGGCAGTGGAAGGGTACCATCCGTTGTTTGCCCATTTCCCCCTTCTTTCTCCCTAACATAACCGCCATTTCATTCAGGTGTCCTCCCCTCCCCAACAAGCCCCAGCTCCCAAGTGAGCCTGAGTGGTCCAAGATTCATCCCATCCCCCTGTGACTCAGGACTGGGCACGTGGCTCAATTCAGACCAACGATACATGAACTGAGGTCTGGAGTGAGGGATGGCTTCTCAGAAGAGCTTCCTGTCTCTAAGAGAGGCACTCCTTCTTCCTTTGGGCATTCCTGTGTCTGGACCAGAGGCAGTCATTCTGGCTCCAGCGTGAGGATGAAGTTGTCACCAACGGGGATACTGCTGAGTTGCAAGGAACCTGGGTTTTCAACAACATCCCTCTGGAATCTGCCCTACCCCTCAACTTGCCGTGACATTAAATAATACATTTCCTTTTGTTTGCATGAGGCAGTTTAAGTCAGGATTTTTGTTACTGGAAACTGAGAGCTCCCTAACTAGTACTGGGGTCCTGGGGACACTTCTGACTCTTAGAGGCACTGTTGACCCAGGCCCCTAAAGAGGCCTGGGCCTCATTTCCTCTCCAAAAGCCTCTTCTTCTCATGAGGCTGCACACTAGTCCCTGAGAGACCCTCCTCACATCATGCAGACTTGCAGATGCAGCACCCCACACCATTTCTCACATCTTCCCACCCAGCCCCAGTGCAGTTTTCATCTCCGATGCTCTCTTATTAGGAAAGGATCCAAATGCTGGGAGATGAGTATGTGCCTGTTCGCAGTGTTCTTTGGCATCTCAAACTTTAGGGTCTCTGAGTGCCTCTATTAATTACAACTCCAACAAGGGACGCTGGGGCAGGGAGCAGATGGAAGGGACATCCTTGAGGTTCCTGTCTCCTCTCCATCTGTATATTCAGAGAGGTGACACAGTGACACGGGTGACATATCTCCAGTACGGTCTGGGCTTCACAGGTCCATTATAGCCCAACCCATCAGCCTGGGATGATCTGAACTGAAAACTCCTAAGCCCCAGACATCTTCTCCTCCCGGTCCAGTTTCTTCAGGGTCCTCCATACATAACCAGACAGCTCCTTACTCAAAGGCTCCTGGCAACCTGCCCGAGCCTCTCACCTGGACCCTTTACCTGGTTCTCTGGGACCTTGCCTTGCATCCCCCCATCTTCCAGCTGATCTGCCCCACCAGTCCCCTCCCTCCCGTCACCCAGTTTCCCCTCTGACGGTGTGAGAGCCTGTAATTTCTCTCTCCTCAACTTTTCCATCCCACTTTAGATCTCCATCCTGAAACATCTTTTTGCTCTCCTAATTGCTTTCTCCGTCTGATATTATTGACTAATTTAACCCTGGAAAGCATTTGGGACTACAGCTGGGGAGAAGTGGTTCTGGTACAAAACATTGCTCTCTCTGTCCATGTCTCCACCTCTGGGCCCAGTGTTCCCGCCGTCTCCTGCCACTCTCCAACCCCATTTCCCTTCGCTTTCACAAACGAGCTCCTCTGTCTTTCTGCGGCTTCTGTTCCCCATCTGTGCGTGCCTGCCTCTTGGTCTCGTCTCTGCTTCTCCTATTCCTGTCTCTTCTAAATATTCAATCCCCCGAATGCCTCAATCCTCATTTAAAATCCTCTCTTCTTTCTTGGCACCAAAATGTTGCTTGGCAAGGAACCCTCAGTTCTCTTGTTTTAATATTTTCATTTGGTTCCTCATTGTTATGTTCTTTGGAGCTATTTGTAAATTGTTCAGGGGAATGAGAGACTCAATATGAATTAAGATGAGTCAATCTGACTCAGGGAATTGCGGCTGAGTTTCTTCCCTCTCCCGTGAAATAAAAATATCTTCTAAACACATACCTGTAACCCTCATCTTCCTGACATCCCCACCCCCCAGATCACTGGACTCCCAGAGTTTTCTTGGATGCCTGTTTGTCTCTGAACCTCTGTAGCTTAAACTCTGCTCCCCAATACAGTATCAGGGCAGGAGCCATTAAAACCTCATGGAAGGGCTCTTACATTCTGGGTTTTATTCACTGAAACAAACACTTACTTACAGACATCTGTTTTAGCTTAAATTCTAATTACTTAATCTAGCCCTCTGTAATTTTAGTGATTTTCCACAATTTTCCTTCTTTGCAGTGCGATGAATGGGAACGGTGCGTGAAACTAGTGGGTGTGTCTTCATTCATGACACTTCTGCTTGCATCATCTCAGGCAAGAAGCACATTTGCAGCTTTGTGTCAGCCACCTGGGGGCTCAGCCTGGGTGGGGGGCACTGAACTTTCTTTTGTGGTTATACCTCAGTTCAGCTGCTCCCTCTCCATGCCCTAAGAACTGGGCCCCCTTTCCGGCAAGCTCCACCTGGAACACTGTTGGCCTGAATGGGAAGGTAAGGAAGAGAGCGAGGCTCACACACAAGTCGGGAGGAAAAGAAACAGGAGAAGAAAATGCCACGAGTAGGGAGGGGCCATAAAGTATAGGAGAGAAGAAGGAACAGAAAGAGAAAGAAAGGTGGTAATAGGACAGAGGAAGGTGGGAAGGAAACCATGAGGAGACGAGCTGAGAGAAGGACAAGAGAGACCGGGCAGGACTGAAGCAGAGAGAGAAGGGGAGAGGAGAAAGGGAGAGAGGAGAGGGCAGTGGAGTTGAGGGGAGAGAGGGGAGGAGAGCTGGTTCCCCACTGAGATGGGAGCTGGTGGCAGCCTGTTTCAAAAGCTGGATGAGGAGACAGAATCAGGCTGTGCTTTCCTGGAATTGATTATTTCTTGCCTTCCAGTTCCCCAGCAAATTAAAGAGTTGGGTTTTTTTGTGCTGGGAATTTCAGCTCCCAAAGTGACAGGAAGGGAGACACTGCTTTTAAAAGGTAGCTGCTAAAACGAGAAGCCTTGGAAAGATTTGTTGCTGTTAGAAGTTGTGAGCTTCCTTTCCACATTTTTCAAGGTGAGGAGTTTCTGTTAACACCTTCCCTTCTGCCTCAGAGGCCACAGAGACCCTGGCTGGAAGGTGCTGCCTCACGAGAGGCAGATTCAGGCTCTAGTCCAGGGTGCATACCCCTGGAGACCCTCAGTCTGCCACCTAGCTCTTCTGTGCCTCAGTTTCCTCATTTGTCAAAAAGGAGTGCATGGCCACTTCTATCTGTTATTAGGATGCCATGAGGAGGAAAAGGGGGTCAACATAGGATTATTTCATGAAGTGCTACAGTATTGTTCGGCTCTGTGCCAAGATGAAAACAAATGGATGAGTACCCTCATCTCTTAAACTAGAAAGAAACATGTCCCAATTTTACTGGCAAGAAAACCAAAGGCGCTTGGCCAACAGAAAGCTGACAAGTAGAAGCAGAATCTGTGGCCCAGGACTGGTTGCTCCCTCCAAGGGACCAGTTCTGGGTGTAAGGCTCACACTGATTCTCCTCAGACCACCCCACTGAAGTACCAACAGCAGGCGTGACACAGCCTAAATGTACCCTTGTTCTCCACCCCCAGCATGGAGAGAGTCTCCAGAGAACCCACCCACACCCCAAATGCCCCCCAAACATTCTCGGGTAGCATAAGATGCTGAGGTCTTGGGAGATCTGAGGCTGGATTGGGAAGGAGAAGCAAGAGGTCAGGGTTTTGTATATTTTAAACTGCCTGGGGATCAGTTTGGCTCTAATAAACTCATAAAAATTGTCAAAATAAATAAACAAACTAACTAACTAACTGCCTAGGGTTACTTTCACGTGACCAGTCACCCTATCCAGGCGCAAGTCCGTGTCTGGATGCCTCTATTCCCTGCACAGTGTCCTCCACACAGTGAGTATCGGTGAGGTATCTGCTTCCCCTCCTTTAGAAAGCCCTCCCTGGTCTCTCCGGGTAGAACAGAGGGAACTCCCTCTGCTTCCACAGGAGCAGCCTACTCCTCAGAACCATTTTCCCAGAGGTGGAGGCAGCTCTTGCTCCTCGTATTACAGACCCAGAGGACAATGACTTTGGACCTTCTCTGCGATGGATCACATGATGAGCCCCAAGCCTTCACCTGCTCTGTACTTAGGCCCTTTGCCATGTGACTTCACATTTTTTTCCTCTACAAGGGTGAAGTACACTTCCTCATCCTCTGACTCTGAGTCTGTGTGTGTGGCTTTCTTTGGTGAACAAAATGAGATGGAAGTTACTGTGTGCCTGTTTGGGGAGCCTAGGACTAAGAGCCTTGTGTGTTTCCACTTGCTTTGCCACCTTTCTGCCACCACCATGAGAAAATGCCAGGCCAGCCTGCTTGGCCAGGGTAACGACGGGATGTAAGTGGAACAGAGCTGCTTCAGTCAGGCCCAGCCTAGATCAGCTGACCCCCATTACTGAGTGAGCTCAGTCAGATCCACAGAGCTGCCCAGCTGAACTAGATTAGTGAGACGATCCCTAGCTGGCTTACAGACGCGGGAGCTACATAAATATTATTGTTGGATGCTAGTGAGATTTTGGGGGGTTGCTGTTTACACAGCACTTCTGTTGCAAAAGTTACCTGATATATTTATTAATGTGTATCCCAGTGGCTGGGATATAGAATGTTAAATGAACTCATTTGATGCATAACTGTGCCTCGAAGATAGAACCATGTCCCATTTTATCTTCATGACAATCCTCTAAGATGGTCAAGCAAAATTACATAGCTCCAAATTACAGATAAAAAGGCTGAGGTCCAGAAGGGTTACAGAGCACCCTAAGATCACACAACAAGACAACGATGCACAGCCAGAGCTGGCCCCCCCAGCCTGTGCAAGGTACTGCCTGGCCTTTGTGTCGGGTCCTTACAAACCATTCCCCCAGGTACCACAGGCCTCTCACCTGCCTTCTCGTGGTCAATGTAAGCACTCCGACAGAAACTGGAAATGTGGTGGGGGGACCTTGCATTGCAGTAGGCCAGATGCCAAATGTGGAATGGTTTGAGTTCCAGAGGAGGAAGCAGGTTTTTGTTTCCTTTCCTAATGCTGTGCTGTGAGCCTTTCAAGTCCGTCAGCGCCTCATTAGAACACTGGAGAGGCTGTGAGAATGGCAGACAAGACCAGGGGGACAGGGCTTGTTATCCTGCTGGGAGGCAAAAGCCTGGTCCTATCCATGATACTGTGCTTGAGGATGCTCCTCACTGTCCCTTAAGCCATCGAACGGGGGGTGAGGAACCCCTTCTTTCAGATGTTTTCCACCAAATCCTTCCTGTGGATTCTTACCTTTCAGGTCTAAAATACCTTGTTGGGATGCGCTCCGCAGCCTTCCATGAAATGCAGTTCTCAAACCCCTTTCTGCTATCTGGTTCTTCCTGAGTTTTGCACGAACTCTAACCCCTCAGCTACTTCTTCCTTCCTAAGTTTTCCACTAGGATACACAATCAGAAAGGCACAGAGTTCGGTGGAAGGTCACTTTGCTCGTGTCCCTGCCTTCAGCAGACCCACCATTAGAGCACCACCTTGGACAACTACTAATTAGGCGCCAGTGTCCAGAAATGGCCTTGCCTCTGGACTTGTCTTATCAAAGACAGGTAGGTTTTGCTTCTATTTTAAAAGCCCACTGGAGAATGCCCCACTCCAGGAAGGTACCCAATTCCATTGCCATCTCCTAAACCTAATTCTTGTCCATTTCTTTCTATCTTTTAAGTCATAATTCCACCTGCCTCACTCATTCATTCATTCATTTGACAAATACCCACTAACTATTTTCATTGTGCCAGACCAATTTATAGTACAGTGTGGCAAGAGAATGATGGGCCTAGAGAAATGCAAAAATGGCACAGTGGTTAAAAGTGTGAACTGTAAACCCACATGGCCTGGGTTCTGATCCAAATTCCTCTGCTCATTAGCTGTGTGATCCTGGGATGCTTACTTAACCTTTCTGGCCTCCGTTCCATCATCTCTAAAGTGGAGATACTGATAGTAGTTACCTCAGAAAGTTGTGGTGAGCATCACATGAGCTGCCTTATGGGGATTTTGGAGGCCTAACTGTAACATCGCTAAGATAGGATCTAGAAAGCTATGCAATCCCCATCTCCTGAGAATCTGTCTTTTAACAAATGGACACAAGCAGACATACTTGACCTGCCCCCACAGAGTAAGAACATCAAACCTAAGGGAGAATGGCAGGGAAATCTTTGCTTCCATCACACACAGCAGGGGAAGGACGTGCAAGGAGGAAGAACATTGGTGAGGGCACAAAAGCAGCCTCTCTGGATGAGCTTCTCCTCGGGACAGCAGTCCAGTGTGATGGAAAGAGCACTGGACCAGGAATCAGGAGTCGCAGAATCTAGTTTCAGCCTGCAAAAGCCTTGGTGTTTGCCCTTGGAAAAAAACCCCATACTGCCTATTCCCAGCCCTGGCTTCAGTGTTCCTACCTGAAAAATGAGCGAGCAGATCAGCTAAAGACCCTTCCAATAGTAAGATTCTTGGATTCTGAACTCAGGCAGTTCTCAGCAACAGTATCATTGGGAGTCTGGCCCCAGGATGCTTATAGACATCACTAAATGACAGCTTGGTGCCTCCACACAACTCTCTCCCTGCTGTCTCCGCCAAGCTTGCTGTTTACAGTTCACTACGTCCCAAACCTTTTCCCTTGTCATCACTTCCCAGCACTTCTACACACCTGTTTTTGAGCTGGGCCTGGAGAAGGCTGGACTCCAGGAGGGTCTGAGCCCCAGCGTCTGGCCCACAGTGGGGGATGTGTGTGGAGGCAAAGGGGCACCACAGAGGGGCTCTGGTAGGTACTTACCGCTGGTCCAGGGAAGGGCACATGGTCACAGTTCTCCTGCCAGGACTGGTTGAGGCTTTGGGCAAACTCTTGGAAGAAGGCATGTGATTGGTTGAAAATGGAAAATCCCAGGATGTTGACACGATCGTCCACAAGGCTGTCTATTCTCTGGAGCGAGAACTCCTGGAAAGACCCAGAAGTCAGAAACAGAACAGAGTTAGGAAGGGAAGAAGAGGGGGGAATTTGCTGACTCACATCTAGAGGTCTCATTCTAGTCAAATGAACACCTATTGCCAGGTACTCTGCTAGGTGCTAAGGGCCAAGGGATAAATAAGAGTTGTTCTTCTGAGAGCACACAATGTTGGGATAGGGGAGGGAGAAAAAGAGAAAGAAGCAGAATGATCTCTAAAAAATGTGTGTCAGATGCCAAAGAGGGAGAGAGAAAGAAAATGCTAATGTGCCTGGTAGAGGCAGAACTGCATTCACAGGAGGTGTGACCATTGAGCTGTCTTGAAGGATGCATTTTTTGGGTGAAAAATGTAGATAGACAAAGGCTATTCCAGACGAAGTCACCATGGATACAGAAGCAACAAGGGAGAACATGTGTGGCCCTTTCAGTTAGCTGCCTGCAGAGGCATTGCTCCTCAAAGTGTGGTCCACAGAATACACAGAACGCCACCAGACTCACCCAGGCACCCTTAAAAAAGTGATGATTCCTGCATCCCACCTAACACCAACTGAATCTCAGGCTCTGGGGCTGAAGCCACGAGTCTGCGTTTTCAGCAGGAGCCAACGTCTTATGCACACCAAAGTTTGAGATTTCCAGGTTAGCACATAGGATGCATGGGGGTGGGAAATGGTGAGAAACGAAGCTGGAGAGGTGAGGAGGGGCCAGAGCTTAGAGGCCTGGATTCCAGGCTAGGGGGCTTGCACTCGATCATGTATATAAAGGGACCTGAGGGGACTGGCAGCAGAGGAGTGACAAGATCAAGATTGCTTTTGAAGAATCTCAATCTGAAGGTCTGCAGATAGAGTTGTGCCTTCATTTATTAATTCCTTTCATTCATTTCACAAATAGTTAAGTGCTTATTTTGTGCCAGACATAGGCACCAAAGATGTTCTAGACAGAAGATATAAACAAGAGAGCTTCTGCTCTTGAGGAGCTTGCAGTTTACAATAAGAGACAGATTGTAAGTAAACAAATAAGTACGTATAACTTCAGATATCTATGGAGGGTAAGAGTGGGGAACTGCTACTTCAGATGAGGCAGTCAGAGAAACCCCATCTGGGACAGTGACATTTCAGAGCTCAAGGGAATTCTCCCAGAACACATGACCCTCATCCAATAACATGGCCCCACCTAGGCGTTAGCTCAGCAAGCTAACACCTGCAGGCACGAGTCCCACTGAAGCCAGTCTGTGTCATAAGGAGGAGAATCTCTCTCCGCAGGCGGGGTGGACCTCCAAGGCCACCCTTGGCCCTCTGCAGGGAAGCCAGGCAGGGAGGTGTGGATTATTTGGCTCACCAATCCCGGCTCCTGGAATAATGCCTTCAAATGTGGGTCAGGTCATCTTTGTGCACTAAAGTCACATCCATCACATGTTCATTCTAAGTGCCTCAAACACAGCTCCGTGCTGTGTGGGCACATGGGAGTTACAGACCCCAGGACTAACCCATCTGTCACTCTGCCTGACATGACAGATGGCAGGTTCCTTGAGCTTACTTCCTGGGTAGGCAGAGACATTGCTTTCCTTCAGGTGGTCTCTTTTCTTAAGACTTCATGCCTCCAGGCCCCTGGTACACCCCCTGCATCCTCCTTCACACCTACAGCCAGCCACGGTCAAGGCCTGAGGTTGTAGGCTTGAGCTCCCCTGTTCAGAGTCCAGCCTCATTAGCTATAGGCCGCACACTGAAGTTACAAAGATTCCTTTAGAGACACCAACCCCTGACACTGTGGAGTCAGATGTGGATTGTGTGTATTTTGGGTCCTGCCACATTCCTGTTAAGGGAATACGAACATGCCAGAGAACGTATTGATTCATAAACTGATATTATGTCCTGCCTCTCTAATGGCAACTGCCCATGTGCTGTGGGCTATTAGCAAGCACAAGGAGGCAGATGGCTAATGAGAAGAGATGCATCTGGCAAGGGGGAGGCACAGGCCAGGCTGCTGTCAGGCACCTAAGGGGCCTCACTGGCCATGGTTGGTCTTGGGGGGAGCTGGAAGATGTCCCCTCTCCCTTGCCTTCCTGTCGATGTGGGTAGCTCATTACCTCTCCTCTATCGTCTTCCCACATGCACAGCCTGATGGAAGAAAGTCTATTCCAATAAATCCCTGATGTCTTGGATGTCCACAGACTCACAGTGGCAGCTTGGGGGGGCACATAGTTGATAAGGGCTTTGGTGTTTAAATCCAGGTTCCACGCCATACTGGATGTATGACCTTAAGGAAGGTTTTTCACCTCTCTAGGCTTTATATCCTCATTTTGAAAAGTGGGAACAATAATGACAGCAACTTCAGAGGTTATTTCAAGGAATGTGTAAGATACATGCACAAGGCTGAGCATATCTGGCACATGAGAAATGCTCAACACATGACAGTTACCGAAATTACTACCGTGAGATTCCGGGCAGCTTCTGGCCCTCCCTCTACGTTATTAGTTCCAGTTGTCTTGGAAATCTGAGTTAGGAAGGTGTTTCCTTCAGGGGTATGTTGCAGGCAGAGTAAGAATGAATGTTAACTGCAGACACAGAGATAGCCCTTCTAGAAGTCAGCCCGTCTGTCTTCTTGCCTTTTAATTCATATCTTCTTATCTCTCACTTACATCCTATTTTCAAAGGCCCCCTTAAGATGAAAAGATCCCCAATCTTCCTTGATAATTCATTCTATTTATAATGACTCATGGGAGAGCTTGTGAAAGGACAAGGGGGTAGTGTGTTCTCTTATCATAGTTTCCCAGGACACTCTAGGATTCTACTCCCTAACCACCCTCACAGTTAGGAAGTGCTTCTTTATTTCTAAACTTAGACTCTCCTGCTGCATTTGAAGACTGGTTTCTAAGTGAATGTGGGAAACAGCTGACCACCGCCAGTTTCTACACAATGAAAATCTTCTAAGTCAATATTTTCCAAAGTATGTTCCTTAGGACAGTAGCTTTTCCAGAAGATGTTAACAGAAATTTCATGAAAACCGTTTCATTTTCAAATAAAGTTTGAAAGTATTACATTTTATATCTACTGTTTTAAGATTCATAACATACATTAGCATATTAAAGTATTAAAGAAGTGCTACAGTGGAGCAGCTTGTTTAATTTTGTTTAACCCAGAACTTTCCAAACATACTGACTATGGAACAAAATCTGTTCCCTCAAAATCTGTGAATGTCTTGTAGTAGTGTTCTACAGAACATACTTTGGGAAATGCTACTCTAAACACAAGGAAACATGCATTATGAACCCAAATTCAAGTGTTGGAAACATTTTGCTAAGAGGGATATTTCATAAAATTAACAAATTTCAGGATTAGAGGGGATTAAAGGTCACCTGGCTCCTACTTGCCACCACAAGCTCTAACTCAGAATGCACACTTGGCTCACTCAGGTCCCCTGTGCTCCTCCAGCCACACACTGCCTGGCTGGCTGTGACCTTCACTGAAATGACAGAAAGGGCTGGGAGCCCTGGGGTAGAACAGATTCTGATGGGGACCTTGATTCTCTTCTTATGAATGTCCTAGGAAAATCCTAAGGGCCCCTACTCCCAATGGGATTGTATCCCATTGTCGCAACACCAGAGAAACCAGGGTAAAGAACAGAGCAAACAGCCATCTGTAAGGCTGAGTGGTGGACCAGAGGCCAAGACCAAGTTACGCCAAGCATGCATGGCTTTGTGACAGCCCTGTGTTGCCACTGCATTTTCACGCTTGTGGTCTTTCTCGCCAAAGGCCTGCATGTTTCCAGAAGGCAGAGATGTGTCTGCTTCATGTTTGAACCCCACACTGTGCCTGGCATAGAGACTGATACCTGGAAGCTGTTTGGTAAATGTTGATGAGGGACTGTTGATTGAAAACATCTCAGTGCCCTGGGGTCCTCACTGCGCCCAACTGATCACTAATCACACACAGTCTTACCCCTACAGAAGGTATAAGAAAATGAGTACAATATGTACCAATCCTGGATTATCCTGTGGGAGCTGCATTACTGTGTTTGGAAAACACAAAAATTCCTGACAGTTTGTTTTCTTATCACTGGGTTCTTAGCCACTTGTCAAATGAAAAAAGTTTTGCTAAATAAATCACCATAAGGTGTTAATTCCTAGGTGTGGCTATTGATGTCTAGACAGAAGGCTTGAGTTGAAGTTCCAGATCTTTCAACCATAAATAATTCCAATAAAGCAGTAATAATAATAATAACAACAACAGCAAGAACAACAACTGCTATAATGTATTGACTGCCAACTGTGTGCCTGGCAGAACTAAGCACTTCACATGCATGATCTCGATGCATTCAAATCCAGACCCAGCTGACTTCAAAGCCAGCACTCTACGTTCTTGTACCACTCACCACTGTGCAGCCAGAGTGTGGGGCACCAAGGGTTAGGGGCACTGTGAGTTCATAGTGATTGTGCTGTGAAGTAGCTGGCAAATTGAGTTACAATTGAATTCAGAGCACACAACTCGACTTTAAGACCAGTGAAAAGACTTGTAGCTGCAAAATGAGTAAAGGGATTACCAAGCATCAACTAAACCTCTGCACGAGAAGGATTTTAATTACACAGGGGTCTAGGTGTGGGCTCCAGACTGAGAACTAACAACGATCCTGAGAACATGAGAGTACTGAGGTCTGCCCCACATCATGTCTGTTCAGCATGAAAAACCCAAAGAAGGAATATGAGAAACCACCAGGGTGTAGCAGGTTGGGAGGAATTAGAAATAAATACAGTATAATTAAAGATGTGTGGCGAACATGCTAGAGAAATAGGCAGTCAAATGCAGCCTCATGAAATTGGCCAGCTTCTACAAAGTGTTTTCAGGAGCCTCAGCCATCCCTATAAAATCTCTCTCTGGTCACCATCATGTGAGCCACAAATGCTTCCCTGCCGGCCTGTGGGCTGTCTCGCTCATTGTCGTATCCCCAGTGCCTAGAGAAAATCAGCGAAACCCAAAGCTGGTCCTTTTGTTTTAATTAAATGATTAGGATAATAATTCTGCTGGAGAAAGCAAGTATGGATTTGGAGTCAAAACATTTTAAATCTGATATTGTCAATTGATATTTTGTCCTAGATTTTCCTCACTGGAATTCCATATCCCAAAAAGCAATCTTGGTTTAAAAAAAAAATTAATCTCTTTATTTTTATCTCTTGTAATTAGACAAGTGTCCTTTTTACAAAATGGGGGAAATAACACTTCACAGTGTTGCTGTGAGACTTAAAAGAGATAATACATAAGAAAGTGCTATGTAGACTGGAAGAATGATACAAATGTCTTGAATTATTAGCAGTACTACTAACAGTAACAATAAATAAGTTCAAGGAAAGCATTTTGCAGGTACTTTTAGGCATCATTAATGGGCAATGAAGAAGACAGTGTGGGATGAGAGCCTTCTTGAAGCCTACCCGATTATGCCACAAATGTGGGCCTCCACACTCATGTATAAAGCCCTCAGCCCTAGCTGGCCCTAGAAACCTTATAGCTCCCTTCCTGCCAGGGATACAGGCACCCTATAAAATGTGCCATCCCGATGCCTTACAACCTCTGGAATCTCTCCAAATTCTGCCACCTGGACCCAGTTGGGTTCCGACTGTCTTTCCTTGCAGAACCTTCACTCCAGAACAGTTGTTATTCTTTTCTCTTTTTTTTAACTTTATTGGGGAACAGTGTGTCCCCTCCTCCCCAGGACCCATCAGCTCCAAGTCAAGTTGTTATCCTTCAATCTTAGTTGTGGAGGGCGCAGCTCAGTTCCAAATCCAGTCACGGTTCTCAATCTAGTTGCAGGGGGCGCAGCTCACTGGCCCACGTGGGAGTCGAATGTTGCTCAGAGCTCGCGCTCTAACCAACTGAGCCACCCGGCCACCCCCAACAGTTCTTATTCATAACAGAAGTGTTTCAGTCTCTTGCTTCTTGACTGCTTTCACCCAAGACTCAGCCTTTGATGCCCTCTGCTCCATGCTTAGCTCTGGCCCCTCACTACCCAGAAGGGGAGGCCAACAGTCTTGTACCACCTAAACCACAAGTCATTTATTAGTATAATAACATTAACTACTTCCTTCGACATGGCTGTACATAGCCTATAAGGCACTGTCACATATCGCTTTTGGTCCTCACAAGCACACTTGGAGTGGACAGGATACGTTTTATTCACATTCCCATCTGGTGGAAGAAAAAACGGCAGTGTCTAGGAGTTAAGCGTCTTGCCAAAAGACAGACATGGTATTAAGATCTGGGCACCTGACATACAAGATCAGTACTACTTACTATCCCATTCCTTCCCACTGTGTGCCCAGCACTGGGCTAGGTCACCAGGACACACAGTATATCAAAAATGCTTGTGCCCTTCCCTGTGCTTGTTAATGACTGATGACTTTTAATGTTCTCACCCCAGGAGTGCTGCAAACACCAAAAGATTCCAATGTCTTAAGCCATTATTATGAAGCTGAAATGATTACGGTATCCTTAAGACCACATCACTCTTAAGCTTGAACTCCATCTTTCCACCCCAATCTGATCCCCTCTCTTAGTCACCTATCTGTGAACGTGGCCATTATCCACCCATCATTCAGGCTAGCATTTGGAACTCATCCTCCACTTGGCCCACTCTCATGTTCCCCGTCTCATGCATGCAGGCACACATTTGTTGTCGCCAGAGAAGATTTTACTACCTTAACATTTCTTGAATCTGTCCCCGCTCTTCATCCCCTTCACCTCTACCTCAATTCAGCTCTTCACCGTCTTGTTCCTGGACTATGGACTAATTGGTTTTCCCTCCTCCACGCTGGCATTTGTCCAGGCTCCTATTCCATGATACTGCTGGAGAGGTCTTTTTAAACTAGACATTTAACCATGAACCCCTCTCTACCTCCCAATGCTCCTTACTGCACAGAGGACAAAAGCAAACTCCTCAGCTAAAAACACACAAGTTGGTTCATGCTATGATTCCTATCTACTCCTCTGCTCATTCTTTACCTTGACCTCTTCCATCAGCCAAACCAGGCAGAACTGGTTGCTTTCTCACCTGAGCCACCACTGTACCCCATAGGTATACCTATCATCACTTAATTCATCACATGAGTGTGTTCAAAGCTATCTCCTGAAGATGGGTGCTATTGAAGGCCAATGCACTTACATTACCAGCATCTACCTGGGTACACAGCAGAGAAAGAAGTCAGCACCATTGACTGAATAAATTTAGGAAGGGAGCACCTGTCAGGCTGTCACTCATCTTACTTCAAGGGCAGTCTGGTGCCCTCAACTTTCCAAGGCTTTTCTTTATGGCTATACCCCTTCATTTTGCCTTGGGATCCAAGGTATGGCAGAGGCCAGTTCCCAGTTCCTTGTCTCACAATTGTCCTCTTAGCCTTTTTCATGAAAGCGCTGGAGCCACCAGGGGTTCAGCATCTCCTGGGTACCTTTACATCCTTTCCCTTCCTCCAGGTACCTGTCTGTCTATTCATCAGCATCAAAGCTGTGCTCTCTACAGGCTGGGTGAATGCTTTTTGTGAAATAGGTCTTTGAAGAAAGTAGCAACTGGGAGGCTAATTCATACCTATCAGGGGATTCATTTTTATGGGAGATTTGGTCCTAAATCTCCCAGCTCCCAGCTCCCCTAGTTTCTTCTTCCTTCGTGTTTCCTATTCATGGGGATAACCATGATCTGAACATACATATCCGTTCCTCCCAGGAATTGTCCCTTCTGTACTGTTCTTTCCCAATGTGAGTCCACAAACAGAACTTCAAAAGCAGACCAAATCCTGTTTTGTTCATTTCTCTGTTCCCTGTACCTTATCCTGAACCTGTGCTCAGCAAGTGCTCCATGTACATTTATTAAATGAACTAATGTTCACCTGCAAACACCCACCAGGGTGGGACCACATTTACAATGACTTCAGTCATTGGCTCCCAGGAAGAGGAAGGCAGAGACCAGGTGGGAGAACCCTCCTGCCTCTACCCAAGCAGTGTGGCTATCTTCATTTTGTATTTAGAAGACCATTCTGTGCCTCCAGGACTAAATAAGTAGTTACTAACTGCAAAGCTGGAACCTCAGTGGGTCAAGCTTACATGAGACATAGTGGACACTTTGTGTTCTCTCTTAGGCTGGGGAGCCCATCTGCTTTTCTGCAGGCCAGCTTCTTTCTCAGGCATTGATTCCTCATCTCTGAGGTCCCCTGCACTCAGGATCCACTGATCAGGCCTACTGTCTCCCCATCAGGGGCTAAACCTCTCTTTCCAGGACCCAGCTCATTAGCCTTAGGCACATAGAGACACAAGGCACCTCCCCCATCTCCCCAAGGGTGCAAGGAGTTGTTGAAGAAGATGAGCAATGCTGTCAATTAGCAGTCTCGGCCTGCCCCCATCTCTGCAGCAGGACCAAATCCACAGGAGCTACTCTCTCTGTCTCCGACATGCTCAAGATCACTCAGAAGGTACATGACTAAGGTAGGACCAGGACCCAGGCCACCATGCTCTTGGGTGGCTTCCCAAAGCAGGAGAGAAGGTACGTAACATGAGATTTTTCATATCTTGATCATTCTTGCCTCATTCATCCCACAGAAAACACGAGCATCCCCTGCAGGACACAGGTCCTCTTAGACACTAGAAACAACGATGTGCAAAACCCTGTCCTTGTTCTCAAGGTGCTTATCCTCAGAAGTAAGCGGAAGGCAAGTCCCAAATAGTGGTAAGTGCAAGTTTTAAGAAGGCAGGCAGGCGTGGTCCCTTCTATTAGAATTTCTGTTGATTTTCCTAAACTGAGAGCTGACTGCAATCTGAGGTTTGAAAGAGGAGCAGGAGTCAGCCAGATGAAGAGGTGGGAAGAGAAGCCTCTCAGACAGGAAATGAAGACATGTGCAGAGGTCCAAAGGAGCGAGGGCAAGTGACAAATTCAGGGAACTGCCAAGTGACTCAGTCTGGCAGGGATGGTGGGGAAAGTCACAGGGTAAAGACCAAAGGTAAGTTCCTAAGAGGCTGCTTTGGGCTTTATCCTGAGGGTAGTGGGGATAAAAACCTTGCAGGGTTTTAAGCAAGGGAGAGATATGACCAGGGATAATTTTAGGAAGATCTTAACTCTCTCCCAGGATAAAAATCCAGCTTTGAAACTCACAGGAGAAGTGTCTGCTGTGTAGGATGGCTAGAGGCTTCAGCGGGATGGGCAGGTGTCATGCTTACTACTGGGCTGTGAATGTGAGCTGTCAGCGCCACAAAGACAGGGCTGGGGAAAGCCTCGGGCGGTGATGAATTGAGCTGTTGATGCCTTTGACACTGAATGGAGTCTGATCCTGGGGACAGAAATGCTGGATTGCTTAATAATAATAGAACTTACTACTCCTAATGGTGCTTGTAATACAATAGCACTTACTTATTATTAAGATTATTATTGTAATAATAATAATAATAATAATAATAATAGGATTTGCCATAATGTCTTTTATTCTGTTTTTCAACAATATATGCTTTTCAAACATTCACTAAATACCAAACACTCTTCTCAGCAGGGCCCAAATTCTTCAGGTCAGGAGTCTCTGTGGTAGCTACAGCAGTCCCAAGTGGCCTCAGTTTACCCTTTTGCACTGGCTGTCAGTCTTCTCTCAGGGGCTTGTGTACCATTGGAGCCCAGGGGCGTGTCCTGCCCACGCCTTGCAGGGGTCAGCAAAGAGAACCTGGGGCTAGTGCCTACATTATTAAAGCAGGTACACTTGCCTGCTCCAAGAGTCTCCGGTGCTGTCTACCTGGTTCTCTGGCTAGGTCTCTCATTGTCTATCCTTTCACTCGGGATGAGTGTAGGGAGTAAAAGAAACTAATTTACACAGTTGGCACATATGGTAGGCAGGATTCTAAGATGTCCCCCAAGACCCCGTCTCTCGCCCCGTGATATAATCCCTAGGACTGTGACTATGATGAATTTTACTTCTGGGATTAGGTCGTGTTATATGGCACGGTTGACTTTAAAAGAGGGAGATGATCCAGGTGGGCCAGACCTAAGTACCTGAGCCCTTTAAAAAACAGTTTTCTCTGGCTGGTGGCAGAAAAGCAAGTCAAAGAGATTCGAAGTGTGAGAGGGGCTCAGCTAGAGGGAGGGTCTCTATTGATGAGATGAAGATACCATGGAGGTGGTCATGGGGAGGCACAAAGTCAGATAGAAGGGAAGAAGGGGTCGTCGGCAAAGCCCCGAGAGTGGTCTCCAGATGCTGAGAGCAGTCCCTAGCCAAGAGCTAAGCAGAAGACAGAGATTTCAGTCCCACAGTTACAAGGATGTGAATTCTGCCAACAACAGGAATGAGCCCAGAAGAGGCCCCTGAGCTCTGGATGAAACTGCGGCTCACTGACACCTTGATTTCAACCTGATCAGAGAGCTCAGCCATGCTGTGCTGGACTTCTGGCTGACAGATTGTAATATAATAACTGGTGATGTTTTAAGCTGCTCACTTTCTGGTAATTTGTTACACAGCAAGAGAAAACTAAAACAGCACAGAAAAGCAATAAAGATCAGTTTGATGAAGGTAAGATGTGAGCTGGGCGGTCAAAGGCACATTCTCAGCTCTACCCCTTGTTGATTTTAAACAAGGCTCTCAGACTTCTCTGGGCCTCGCTTTCCTGCTTCAAGGAACTGAAGCACCCACCTTGTGATGACATTTTGAAGATTAAAGATCTTGAATATAAAGTGTTCAGTATGGCGCCTGGAACATCGCTGGCACTCAGAACCAGGGAGTGACGGTTATTACATAACCAGCTTGTGGGGAATTTTCATTATTAGACTCTCTTGCCTGTGGATTACTGGGGAATGGCTGGGTTACTAGGGATAAGGGGAGACTGAGGCATCACTCACTGAATTAATAGGACTTATGAATCTTTAACAAATTTGTGACAGAGGTCAAGGCTGGTCTCCTCTTCTCCCAAAGCTCTATTAGACAGAAGGCCTGGGCAGTCAAA
>NW_017732370.1:379247-407073 GCF_001890085.2 Hipposideros armiger | reverse complement strand
TATGTTCACTGTCATGCTGTTTGTCAAATATCAGCCACGGGATTGTCTGATAACTGGTTCCTGTGAAGTGATGCAGAGTTCCTTCGCCTCCACCAGGGTTTCAACATCCCCTCTCGAATGCTTCTTCGGTTACTATTGATTTTCCTGCCAATATTCATTCTGCTCCTCAGACTCCCTGCCCCATGTGGTTAGGCATCGAGTATAGTATTTGGAAACTCCTGCCTCACCTTTAATAACCAGATCTCACTTCACTGTGGGGCCCCAGTGCTGGGCTCCTCTCTCCCAGCCCAAGCTCTGGGAGGGATAAAGGCCTAATTGGTTCAGTTCAATTTTCAATGATCCTGCATCCCTGGAACTGGGGCTTGGTTCTGCTTCCAGGATAACTGACAACAGTACCTCCTTTACTTTTCCCCTCTGATATACTGATTAATCACTCCCAGCTGAGACTAACTCTTGCTATGGGCAGAAAACAGATGAAGAGACCCAAATGGAAGATCTCAAACATAGTAATTCTTAAAGAAGCTGCCTATGTAGCTTGGGATGATTCTTTTGGCCACCTGGGCTTGCCAAAGAGCAGGTTCCATCTCTGAGGCCTTTTCCTCTTTCCTTGCCCAACATGAGTTAGTAAATAGGCACACATCTGCCAGCCAAGAAGCAGTGGCTTGATTCAAATGCCCCCTGGTCCAGAGCCCTGTATCAGGTACTATCAGAGTAAGGGGAGTGGAATTTCAGAAACTCTGTGAAAGGAGTGGTCATCTTTAGAACCTGACAATAAAACAAGTGGACAGAGTATTAGAAATGAGACCTGCCAGCCCAGGGTTGCCTGGAATTCCAGCTGACGTTAATCTACATCACCTGGCATCTTAGAGTTGGGTTTATACTGGTGCCTACCACATCCTCTGCCTCCTCAAAACAGCCCACAGCTCCCTGCAGCATTTTTTCTCCAGGAAGGAGTTGCTCCTTCCTCAGGTCTTAGGGTTGGAAGACCCTACCAACAGGGGTATAGCAGAGAAGGGGCCAGTCCACCAGATTAGGCTGAGCCTGCTTTATAATAAGAGATGAGGCAGAGTCCTGGGTTGGCAGAATAGAGTATACCTCTCAGATACTGATTAGTAGCTGGCATCACGAGCACATCACAGCCACCCCATATATAGAACTAGCCAAATCTCCCTGCTCTTCCCTAGGGGAAGCCCCAGCTCAGATTCTCTCTTTAGGACAGTGGTGCCCATCACCTTGAAGGGGGATTGTTGACAGCTATCCAAGTGAGTCTGGAGGGTCTCAGGTATTTGTGACAAGGAATCACCACACTCAAGGTGTTAACTCAGGTCCACTTGGGACCCACACCTGCCCTCTTCACCTGCCTTACACAAAATGCGGAAGTTGGCAGTTGGCTGCCTGGAGTAATGTGAAGGCTCTGAAAGTTTCTCCCTACTCCAAAATACCTTCCTTACTAACTCCACAATTTCCCATACTACCCACTTCTTTGGTTACGGCTTTAGTTAAAAAGTAAATGTTTAAAGCATCAAATTATACGTACCCTTCACTTAGAATGTCCTACCCACTCCCTTCTCCACTTGGCTAAGTCCTATTGATTTTTTGAAGTCCACTAGGTATGGCCTCCTCCAGGGAGCTCTCTATGAGCCTACCAGGCGAGGCTGGAGGAGGATCTTCTTTGAAGATCCCATAATACCCTGTGGACAGTTACATTACTTTAACCCCCTGATTTACAATAATATGCTTGTGTTTGTCTTTCCCTCTAGTCTGACCTCCTCAAAAATCAGATTTTATTCATTGCCGCACCCCTGACAGTTAGTGCTCAATTAATGTTTATCCAGTGACTGAATGGACCGTGACTCCTGACTCACTGTGTGAGCTTAGGCAAGTTACTTTCCTTTTTCAGTTCCTTTTCCTCAATTGTAGAATGACAAGATTTAGTTAGATCCTCTCAAAGATACCTCAAAATTCACTGCTGTCATCAGCCATTAACATCTTACTACAAATTAGATTTTGAGACTGGGGAGGCTCTTATCCGTCAGGGGTCTGAGGAGGTGGGCTGAACATGGGTCACAGAACACTACTTCTAGGCAAGGGGGAGTGAGAGACCCAGATAGCTCACAAGACAGGGGTACTGTGGCACCCAGGGGACCTGGACAGGGGAGGGCACTAAAAGGTTAAGCAACCCAGACAAGGACACTGGAAACCATGAAGAGAAAAATCACTACTTCACATGGAAAACAGGCTGGCCAGGAGAATTCATCCAGTTATTTATTATACAGTCATCCAATCCATGGCGTCAACAGAATTTCTGAATTCAAAGGTCTATGGAGAGCCTCTAGTTTATCCCTTGAGGAGGAAAGATTTGTCTAAGGTCACACATGGTCAGTTAGTGGGACAGCCAAGACTAGACCTTGGGCCTGCCAATGCCAACTCCAATGCTAAAAATGTCCAACAACTTTGCAAAGCAGATGGGGTGTCATCTGATCAGAACCTTCCTTGACTGACTCCGGCTCCCCCTCTCTCCATCGCACCCCCTTGCTCCAGCCATAGCAGGCGCCATGCTCTTTCTCAGGTCCATAACTTACATCTGCCCACATGTTACTCTCTCATTCTGATTTATAACCATCCTTCAACACACCATTCAAAGGAAGTCATATCTGTAAACGTTCTCCAAGCTCCCAAAGAAGCACTAATGCTCCCTCCTCTGGGCTTCTGCACCTCCTATGAGTATTTACAGACCTAGAGCTCTTCAAGCCATATTGTACCACTGTTTGTATTCCCCAGCACACAGTAGGCACTTCATAAGCATTTGCTGAATAAGTGTAGTTGATTTTAACATTTTCCAGAGGCAAGTCGCTTAATCATGTCTGACTGATCATTTTATAATCCTGATACTTGGGCCAAGGGGCTTCCAGCTGTCGGTCAGTTTCCCCAAATACAAATGCAAAGATGAATGCTTTGGTTAAGGCCTCCTGAATCTCCTTCCAATTTTTCCTGCCATTTTCCCTGCTGAATATACCCTTTTTACCAATATCCAAGTTCAGAGTACAGGTACAGGAGACTTAGCAGCCAGAGAGCACAATTTTGGAGTAATAGCTTCTCCTTAAGATGTGATTGTACCCACGCATGCCCAGGAGACATCTGTCACTACCAGCTCTGGGGTCTGCATTTGGTGGGGGTAGCACCTTGGAAGCTTAGACAGACACATGGGGAGCTTTCATTCCATTACTCTTTTCTAGTTGCAATAAAAAACATATTTATTTACCAAAGTGTACTCTATTAAGCAAAGTGGTTCTCCTAAAAGGCTCAATAAAGGTGAAATATGTGGATAGTCTTAATAATTTTACAATAAGCTACACTTTTGAATCAACTGCTCTAGCACCAGAAAGTTGTCTGACTGATGGATTGTGGCTGTTGGTTACAGTGTGTGTGTGTGTGTGTGTGTGTGTGTGTGTGTGTGTATAGGGATGTATGTGTGTATAGGGATGTGTATGGGGATGTGTGTATGTGAGGTGCTTTCAGTAAATGACTGCAAAATATGGAAGAGGCTCAAGCACCCTGGGAACTGTAGTTCCAACTAGGTGAGAGGCTAATTTTGAAATGTTCCTAAAACAGCTTTAGAGTTTTAGAAAGCTAGTGGCAGTAAATCAGAAAACTGAGGTCTAAGGATAGAAATACTCTGGATGGAAGCAGGAAAGAAGCAAGGGAGGAGAAATAATGTTTACTAGCAGCCCACTGAAGTTTAGAAAATTTCCTTGTTCTTCACAAAATGACGTTGTAAAAATTATCATTCCCATTTTACAGAAGGGAAAACTGAGACTCCAATAGATTAAGTAATGGGCCACATTTACATCTAATATATGGCAGGGCCCAGATTCAAACTCAAGTCTTCTCTGACCTGAGGCCCTGGCTGCTTCCATTAAACCGTGTTTCCATCCTTTGTGTCAACAAAGTCACAAAGCTCATCCAACCTCATGTGCCAAGCCATGAGGACAGCGAACAGGACGAGATAATTTCATAACAACCATAAAAGCCTGAAAAAGAGGTCTGTTTCAAAGACCTTTGTGTTCTAGATCCATGAGTCAGGTGCCAGGTACCAGTCTGAAGAGGCCACTTGACCAAGACCAACCTGAGCATAGTGTGGCCAGGGCAGAAAATGACCCCAGGTGACAAAAAGCACAATTGTGCCACTCACCGTAGTCATTCAGACTGTCCTTGCACTCTTTTGCCTTTTCCTACCTCCTTGGTGCCAACCTTGGGTTTCAGGGGTTTTTTTGTTGTTGTTGTTTTTAAAGATTTTATTGAGGAACTGGGGAAGAGGAACAGCGTTGGGGAATCAGGGAAGGGGAACCGACAAGTTGCTGTCCTTTGGTTTTTCAGTCTAGTTGTGGAGGACGTCGCTTCACTGGCCCATGTTGCTATTGTGATCATTGCGCTCTTCCCGGCTGAGCAGTCAGTCGCTGGCCATTGGACGGCCGCTCACGACGGCTCATGGCAGCTCTCGCCGGCAGCCTCACTGCCTGGGCTTCAGGTTTTGACACTGCCCTCAATCATCAGAACCCTCCCCCCCCCCAAACCCTGTCTCTTGGATCCTGCACCAAACTACTCTTCACGGTCCTGCACACCTTTAGCTCTAAATCTGTGCAGCTCAGGATGGAGGAAGAATATTCCAGACTTAGTAGTTACTGTGTGGGTCCTCTTGGCTGAGCTACAGAACTTTGTGCTTATAGGCTTAGTGGGAAGGAGCTAAATTCCTGTTGGATGAAAAGAAGGGAGCTATCCCACCTGGCTTAGTCCAAGAACCCTATAACTTTATGAACTGCTCCATTCAGTCACTCAACATATGCTTCCTGAGCACCTACTATGTGCCAGTAGGCCTCTGGGTTACTGGGACAAATAAGACAGACTTGCCTTTATGAAGCTCATAGTCGGGCAGAGGGGTCAGATACAGAAGGAATTCCCACTTGAGACGAAGGCTACAAAATACAGAACACGGGGCTCTAAGAGGGAGCGTAACAGCAGACTCAACCTCGTGAGGTGTCGGGAGAGACTTCCTCGAGGAAGTGACATTTAAGTAAAACCTGAAAGATGAGTAGGTTTGGTTTGCTCGAGGAGGGAGCCGAAGAGCAGGAAGGTGAGCATGCTCAGTTCCTCTGGACCCAGTTCCTTCCTTCCCTGTCTGCCCCTACTCTCTTTTCTGTAATAATTGTAGCAATTTCAATTGCTTTTGGCTAATCTCTCTGGTAATTATTTGGCAAAATTAATCTAGGCTCTGTCTGCTTCACAATAACATGAACCCAGAGGAGAAAAATTGGCTGCATATATCCATTCTGCCCAAACAAGACAGAGACTGGGGCATGGAAACGATTGTGTCTGCAGGACTCACTGGGACCTGGCTACAGTTTGGGAATCCAAGCATCTGTCAGCTGAAGAGAAACTAAAAGGGGATGAAACGGTCCCTTCTGCTAGAATGCTAGAGTTGTTGTGAGGTTTAAATGAGCAAATAACTGGGAAACACTTATTACAGAACCTTGCATGTAGGAGGTATTCCATAGATATCAACTGTGATTATTACTATGTTACTCAGCAACTTATATTGCGTCTAGCTTTTGGCTACTGTGAATAGTGCTGTGGTGAACATAGCTGTACAAATATCTGTTCGAGTCCCTGCTTTCAGTCCTTATGGATATATACCTGGAAGTAGGATTGCTGCATCATTTGGTAATTTTATGTCTAATTTTTGAGGAACGGCCAAATTGTTTTCTAGCTATATATACTATTTTTCATTCCCACCAGTAAGGTATGAAGGTTTGAGTTCCTTTACTTCCTCACCAATACTTATTTTTTGTTTTTATGATAATCATCTTAATAGTTATGAACTGTTCAGATGTGTTTCTTATTTCTAGTTGGAATTTGCAAATTGAAAGAAGACCACACGGCTAAATTTGATAGTCCTGATTAAGAAGCTTTAAAATGAGAAAAAGAAGCCAGTATGTAAAAACCCAGCCCTTTCGTCAGTCAGACCTGGTGAAAATCCCCAGTTCAGGGGCTTCCTAACTGTGTACCCCTGATGCTCTTGGGGGTCTCAGTTGCCTCCTATGTAAAATGTGAATAATAACATCCATCTCTAAAATCTTGGTAAAATTAAAAATTAGCTATTAATAACACTGTATCTGTTAGGTTATATCGACTACTAGAACAGATAAACCCCCGAATCTCATGCCTTTACACAATAAAAGTATATTTCTGACTCAACTGAAGTCCCAAAAGAGAGTACCTGATCAGTGGGCATCCTTCCTTAAGGTCATTTGGGTGGCCCAGGCTTCTTCTAGCTTATAAATGTGTCCTCTGAGAAGCCAGGAATGGGAAAAAAAACCATAGAGGATCAGATACAGTGGGTTTTATGGGCCAGGCCTGGAAGTGGCGCATAGTATTTCTCCTCACAATTTCATTGGCTAGAACTCAGTCACATGCCTATACCCACCTGTAAGGGAAATTGGGAAATGCCATCTACTGTCTGCCCAGGGAGAAGAGGAAATGGGTGTGGTGATCAGCTAGCACTATCTGCCACATTATTAAATTAGTAATCATCATCACACATCTCTTTCATGTATGCTGGAAAAGGAACTAGCATCTTAAGCTCTGGCATGTCTGTTTAGAGGGCAACTGATCCTATACGCGGAGATTAGCAGTTTGTTATAAAGATGTCTGCTCCCTTTTGCCACTTAAAGGGTCTGCTACTGGAGTGTTCTTGTCCAGGTGGGCTGCTGGCCTGGCAGTCCTGTCTGGTGTTTCCGGGTGGGGCATGCACAGGACAGATGTTGATATGCTGCGCTTGTTCTGCTCTTCAGTCTGGAAGGGATCTCTGTCCTCCACTCAGCCTCCAGGTTTGGCTAGGGAAACCGTTGTTCCGCAAGACTGATGGAAGTTTGGATAAAGGACATGAAGAATTAGGGGCCTATGGGCAAAGCCCAGCCAGCGCTGAGACAGCAGAGATGCCATCTGAAGATCAGAGGTGCAGCAGGAAGCGTAATTTGAGCTAATAAATCTGGAAGGATTAGCCAGCTACTAATGAACCCAGGGAGATTCACAATCACTGCCTAACAGAAAAGATAAAATCACCCTAATCGATGTCAGAGAGCAGAGACGGGCCCTGTGGGCCCTGCGCCAAAGGAGGGAGCTGTCACCTGGGCGGGGAGAAGTGTGGAGATTTAAGGATGAGGGTCAACAGTCATGATATGTCAGGGGAAGACAGGAAATAATTGAGCTCCAGAAGCAGGAGGCTGTGTGGTCTGTGGGCCACCTGGGCTTCCACCAGCATTACAGGTGGCGTGGTTAGCTAGATGCCATGACCACGGTTTTATTACCACGTGCCAGGGCAGGGTCAGAGCTCTGTGCTCTTGACACCACTACCATGCTGGGGGGCCGGCTGCCATTTGTGCCATGTAAGCAGTAGGCATCTCAGAGCTTTTCCCCTAGTGCATCTAGAGAAAAGGGGCCAAGAGCTGGTGTTGCAAGGCATGGGAAAGGGTTATACCAGCAGGAGGCCTCATAATACAGAGGATAGGCAGTGAAGCAGCTTTGGCTTCTAGTTATAGCCCGGCCACTAATTAGCTGGGTGATGTAGTAATAATAATGACTGGTGATAGTTATTGAATACCTTCTATATTCGAGGCTCTGCAATTAAGTGCGTCTCGTTATTTTCTCATTTCAACTTCACAACAACTCAAGCAGAAGGCACTGTCTTATTCCCATTTTAAAGAGGAGCAAGCTGAAGCTCATAAAGTTTCGATATCGTGCTCACGGTAGTGGAGCCAGATCACCGATCCAGGCAGTTAGCTCGTAACCACTTCACTCTACTATGTTTATCCAGGCAAGCCATTTCTCTTCACAGGGCCTCAGTTTCTTCGCCGTAAAATTATGAGGTTGTATCAGGTGATCTCTGAGAGTCTTCTCGGTCCTGGACTTGTCCCATCCTACATGCTGCTGAGGCATTTCAATTCATAGCACCCTCAGGTTGGCATTCCAAGACAGGATGATCCATCAGATTGAAGAGCCCATGTGGCCCATGGAAGCGATACAAGTTTAGTAAAGGGAAGGTGTTATTTTAAGAATACCTTCTTAAGGTATTATAAGGAATTATGTTAAAAATATCTTCTTACGGTATTATGAAGTATTATGTAAGAATACCTCACTCACATTGTGAAGCAGCTGCTGTGTGAAAATTATCTCCTGAGGCAGGAATTATTATTAGCGTCCACTTACAGATGAGGTCGCTGAGGCTCAGAGAGGTTAAGAAACTTGCACAGAGTCACACAGCTGGTAGCTAGCCAGACCAGAATTCTTCTAAGGCATATCTACCTAATGTCAATGCCTGTGCATTTCTGGCTTACTGTGCTGCCTCTCAAAATGCTAATCTGAGTATCTGCTGCATCGCTGTGGCAGAATTTAGGGAGATAGCATATGACAGAGGTCCCTGAGGAATTCAGAGAAGGAATAAATAAGAATTAAAGTCTGGGTGGCATCTGTATTTGGGGGGAAGGGACTGGAGAAGTGCAGAGAATAACTCATTACCCTCTGTATGACACCCATCCCGCTCTGGCCCAAGACTCCAATTGCAATTGAGCAGGAAGAATGGGCTTCAAAATAGTTTCTTTACACCTAGTAGAGGATTGTGCCTTCCAGAAAGCCAAGGCACTAAAGAGAGGCTTCCAGGATATTCTCTCACTGGCTGATTTTTGCAATGCCACTGCTTCTATTATCTTGACTATTATTCAACCACCATCATTCCTGCAGTTACTTTTATGAGTTCCCTTTGCAAACTTTGCGAATCTTGTTAATTCCAGCTTCAAAGGACTCTGACTGAGGCTCCCAGAGTTCATCTAGCCTGTGCCCACCCAAACGAAGAAGAGTTCTTTAAACACTGAAAGAATCATAGTGTTACATATAAAAAAAGACAATGCCTTACATACATATAGTACTTTGCAATTTCGAATGCCTTCTTATTTATCCTCACAACAACCTCAAAAGATTGTATTATCTCCATTTCACAAATGAGAAGGCTGGGGCTCAGAGAGTCAATGTGACTCCCCCGGAGTCACACACCCCGTATAAGGCGGAGCGGGGACTTGACCCAGGCCTCCTGACTTCACAGGCTAATGCTTTTTCCACTAGATAAATCATCACAATCATCATCATGGTTTCTGAGAAGAGAGAGTGGTAGTGCAGTTTGGGTGATGCTGTCTTCTTAAAAATCTTCAAGCCAACCAACTCCACCTCATTCTAGTTACCGTCCTGCGAACTCATATTCCAAATGACTGGCCTCCTTCCACCTGCTAAGTCACTCCTGTGACTCCCCACTCCTTCCTCCTCTGTCATGGTGGCTGCTTTATGTGGGGAGCACCCGTGGCAGGCTGACACAAGGCAGGCAGCCCCTGGCATGCCTTTTCCCTCTCCTCCCCACTCCTTCCCAGGCTCCCCAAAAGGAACACACCGGTACTTTCATCTCTCTTGACTCTTCTGCCAATTTGCCTCTACCCCCCAGATGCCTCCTTACTTTAAACAAATGCTTTTGCATTGCTCTGGGAATAGCCTAATCCTTTCTCTCTTCCACATGTTAATGCTCTGATTTACAGCAGCAGTGTTAGGTAGAAAAACATAAATAAGTAAGCAAACAAGTGACTTGTGTTTTACATTTTGAGGGGTGGTGACTTTGGGGGTGCAGGATCTGGGTGCTGCTCACACAGGTGTGCTTACTCAGACAACGCCCGTTAAGCTGTGCACACATAGTCTGTGTGGTCTTCCACATGTGGCTAGACTTCAATTTAAAAATTCCAGCCATGAAGCAGTTTTGTAGTGGTGGCAAACTAAGAGAAGGTTAAATGAGTCTCTGACAAGCCTGCTGAGGAGAGAATCCCTACACTAAAAAAGAGTCTACCCTGGATTCTTCAAGGGGGCTTTCAATTCTGAGAGCAAAGGCTCATAGGATGTTTCAGGGTTAGCGATTCCATAGCAGCCCCAAGAAAGGGCTGCTTACAGAAACCTACGGCTGGAAAAGAGCCAGGAACACAGAGTCCCAGCCTGTCTCTTTGAGCAGGCATCTCCTTAACCTCGCAAGACATTTCAGGAGACCCGGTCCCTGAATCCAGGGAGGGGCACTGAACAATCTCCTAGGTTATCCTATCACATATGTTGAACAAGAAACTTGACTTTTAGGTAACATTTTTCATTTTAAGATTTAAAAGTCAAATCTGTGAGGTTGGATTCTGCTCACTAACATATTGATACATCTGCTTTGAATCTTCCAAATAGGTTACTTTCACAGACAGATTTAATTAGATCATTTAATAATAATTAACTGACATGCCCATTCCTGGAGCAGCCCTTATGTTTGAAGTGACTCACTGTTTCCTGGACATGCCATGTACTTTCAGATATCCAAGTATGCAGACAAGCTGTTCCTTAGCCCAAAATGTTCTTCCTTTCTTTGTTTATCTAGAGAATCCCTCCCCAGCTTTCAGGGTGTATCTTTTTTTTTTTTAAGCTGAGCCATCCTGCCACCTGTTGGCAGCTCAGCTTGGGCCGTGAATCAAACCGGGGACCCTGTTGCTCAGAGCTCAAACTCTTGAGCGAGCTCTTAACCAACTGAGCCACTCAGCCAGTCCTTCACGGTGTATCTTAAAGTCCCCTTCTTTGGGGACTTCTTTGGTGAAGCAATTCCTGCCTGCCCAGGTTCAGCAAATGGCTCCTGCTTTAGGGTCTAGAGCATTTTGTATACATGTCTAACAGAATTACCACTTTGCACTACAATAGGTATTTCGAGTTTTTCCAAGGCAAACTTAGTTTCTTATTCCCATTTTAATCCCTACCTAATACTTGGCCCAATGCCTGTTACATCAAAAGCACGTCTGGATGAAGGGGCCACGAAAGTGATCTTGATATCTCATGTATTTATAAAATAAAATAAACTTCTTTTCTGAATGTTTATAATGACTCTATTTGTAATAGCCAGAAATGGGAAACAACCAAAATGTTTCTCAATAGGTGGATGGCTAAGCAAACTGTGGTACATCCACACCAAGAAATAGGACTCAGCAATAATAAGGAAGAAACTACTGATTCATGTAACAACTTGGATGAATCTCAAGGACATTATGCTGAGACTGAAAATAGTTAACCTTAAAAGGTCATATACTGTATGATTCCATTTATATAACATTCTCAAAGTTGTAAAATTATAGAAACAGAGGACAGATTAGCAGTTGCTAGACGTTAGGGTGGTGGGAAAAGAGGTAGTGGGTGAGACCGTCGAATAAGAGTATGAAGGAGATCTTTGTGGTGATGAAATAGTTTTGTATCTCGATTGCAATGGGAGTTACACAAATCTACACATTGTGAGAGAGTTGTTATTTTGATATCCTGGTTTTGATATTGTAGTAATTATGCAAGATGGAACCCCTGGAGGAAACTGGGTGAAGGGTACGTGGAACCTCTCCGTATTGTTTTTGTGACTTCCTGTGGATCTTTTATTTTATTTCAAAATAAAAAGTTATAGAATTCTTAAAAAACCCAGTCTCTGAGGTTCTTTCTACTCTGTGTTTATACTTCATAACAATTTTTCACATTTCTTACTGATTTACAATTTCAAAATGCTTCCACATAGACTAAATTACATCATTTTAATATTATAGGACCTCATTGATGTAGCTGGTCTTACCCTTGTTTTGCAGACAAGGAAACCAAGGTTCAGTACTTGTCAAAAGGCACAGTTTGTAGGTGGCAAAGATAGTGATCCAACCTGACGCAATAAAATTTCTACAGACCTCTTTTCTCATCTGCAAAATAAGGGGCTTTGGCAGGGAAGACCTCTGAAGGTGCATCCAGTTAGAACGCCATATGACACGTGTATTTTTTGTACCCTAGTTGTCCTAGTTCTGAGTTAGCACATGGGTCTGGCAATGCAGAGACTGTAGGCCAGTAACTGGACCTTACAGGGGAGTCTTCTCCAACAGAGAAAGCAGTGCTATGTAGCTGGTGGCATTTGAATAGAGGCTTAGAATTACTATTCTCCCAAGGCTAAAAATTGTTGGGATGAGAACCCCAGTAGTTCTTGAACTTCCAACGTTCTAAGATGCCCTGCCTCTTTTGCTGGCCTCTGCTTCTATTTTCACTGTCCCTATCTCTTGGGCTTCATTCTGTCACACCCCACTGACCCTAATTAATGATACTCTTTATGCCAAGGAGGTGAGCTATGAAAATGTCTTACCAAATTAGTGAAGATATATGTGTAATAGGCTGACACCATCCCTAGTTCAGCTGCCTGCAAAGGAAAGAGAAAGAGGTTAGAGAGGAAAACAAAAACCCATTGGCAGTGATGAGGAGTGAGGGCTCCATCTGTCTGCCATTTGTCTAACCCACTACCTTTTGGCTCCAGGCAGAGTAGAACATCTTGATTGGTTCTTACTTTGCCCTTGACCTTGGAGAATGGAGCACAGAAACACTGGCCTCTAGAGTAAGGTCTCTCCACCTCCATCCTGTTCGCCACCCCTGCAGTGACACTCACAGTAGTTGATGTTCTCATGCACAACACATTCCCATGGATATAACCAGATATCATGGAAACCAAAATGACTTTAAGAAAATGAAGCAAATAATAAACTAGACTATAACAATTATCTCCACTTACCGACTGTTTATGTGACAAGCCCTAGAAAGTATTTTACTTGGATTAACTCAATGAGGTAGGAATTATTATTCCTCCTCCACCCCCCATTTGACAGCTGAGGAAACTGAAACACCAAAAGGCTCTATAAATTGTCCAGGATTATACATCTCATAAATGGAAAAGATGAAATTAAAGCCAGGCAGCCTAATTTCAGTGCTTTTAACTATACTCCCCTGGAGGACTGTGATACTGTTGGAAATACTGACACAACTCTTTTAGGTGCCAAGACATAGACAGGAAAGTCTGTAGGTTGTAGACAATTCCCAAATTAAGTCCACCCTGCCAGAATGCAAATAAGTGAGACCCATGAGTATTCTTGTATCTGCCATGTAGGAAACAAGTGAATCATTTGCAAACTTTGGTCCTTTATTAGTAGTCAGGAACAAGTTGCTTGTGACATGCCTCACCCTTGAGCACAGTGTGTCATCACCCCACAGTTGAGAGCTGCTGCTTCAGAAAAGCTTCCCTTTAGGCTGATCTTTGTAGCCATCATAAATACTCCTAACCAACCTTCCCCATCACTGTGCCCAGTTTTGAGTGTGACAGGTGATATAAAAACTGACAAGCAGATCAGGTAAATAATGAGCCCAGTTCTCCCCGGGGCCCTTATTCCTCCTGGCAGTTGGTTAAATTTTCATAATGTATCCTGCAGCCCTGGGCCACTGTGAAACCATTTTTGTCATGACTAGTCAGATACATAGAGAAGAAACAAAACCTGGAATGATCACATTTTCCTCTTACATATTGTTTATCTCCCAAAGAATTCCAATAACTTTGTGAACATTCTTACAGGAACCTTCCCAGTCTCCTTGAAGAAAAGGCTGGGGTAATTATATCACCACCATTCCAATGGGAAACTGAAGCGGGGGTCACAGTGGAGCTCAAGGCCCCCTCGGTGAGGTTTCTTCTTCCTCCAACAAAGCTACAGCTCCTCCTCCTCTTCCAAGAGGATGCTATGGCATGATGCCCACCCCACTCTATCTCCCCAGGCTCACATTGTCCATATAAAGTGCCATTTGCTCTCACCACTGCCTAGGCTGATGGGAGCCCCCTGGTTACAGATGGGGGTGGGGGCAGGGGGCTGGGAGAGGGCACTGTCAGACAGTTAAAACCCATTTAGTGAAATCCGCTGTCTTAAAGATAAAAGACAAGCGATCTTTGGCTTTTAAGACCTGAATTCTGGGTAAACATGGAGGTCATTGCTGGAACAGCTGCTCAATAAAATAGGAGATTACTCTGCAAATCCTCCTGAAATCAAGAGACAGCAGAGTGCTGCCAAGCTCCAAGGCCAAGCTCACGTGTGCATATAGAGTATTCCAGAAGCTCCGTGTGCGCTCTGCTCACACTGCTTCCCACAGCGAATCCGTTCTTCCTGAGGCCCCTCAAGTCTGGGCTGTAATCCCAGTGAAAGAGGACTGAGGACTGAGTCCAAGCCTATTGCAGGGCCTGCCTGACTCGGGCCATTAGGAAGTCAAATGTCAACAAAGGGAACATGGTTTTCTGAGGTTTCACTGGTCATTATTGATCAGTTTTGTTCTAAGGTTTCAAAGGGCTGGGGCCAGTAAATGGTCTCAGCAAAGCCTGCCATTGGCCACCCAGCAGAGCCGTTTCCTAATGATGATCATTATAGGCTGAGTTTCCTTCAAAACTCAGCCCTAAAAAAAATTAAAAGCATTTTTAATGAAAATACTCGGCATTGGTATGGGGGCTATAAGACACCAATATGCTGCTGGTGGAAGTATAAATTGTTATAGCCTTTCTAAAAAGTAATCTGGCCAATCATATCAAAACCCTTCAAACATACATATCTTTTACTCAGTAATTCCATTTCTAGAATGGAATTCTATTATGCTAGGAAATATTCATGAATGTGCATAAAGATTTATGTACAAAGAAATATGTGCATATCAGCATTATTTATTATAGCAAAAGATTAAAAATAACCTGTATCTCCAATAAAGGAATAGTTAAATAAATTATGGTACATTATATGATAGGAAATGGATACAGCCATTAAAATACTTGTAGAAAAATATGTAATGACATGAGGAAAGTGTATGGCATAAAATTAAGTGAAAAAAAAGCTTATAGAAGAGTATGTATGTACAGGGTGATAATAATTTTGGAAAAGAAAAAAATGTGTCTGTAAAGGCTGAAAGAATAGACATCAAAATTTAACAGTGGTTATCAAAGGGTGGTGGGATAGCGAATAATTTTTATTTTCTTCTACATGCTTTTCTGTACTTTCCAAAATTTCAGCAGTAAACTAGACATATTATTTAAGAGAGGGAGAGAGAGAAAGAGAGAGAAAGAGAGAGAGAGAGAGAGAGAGAGAGAGAGAGAGAGAGAGAGAGAGAGAGAGAAAGAGAGAAACCAACTGCATATGCTAGAAACCATGAAATATTGAAATATTCCTGGACAAGGGCTGTCCCTAAAAGGCTTCTCCCTGGGGGCTGTTCAGACAGTCTCTGCTACCACGAGGGTGGGTGATGGTTATGTGCATTCTGACCTGCCCTCTGCAAGGGGGCTGGGGAAATATTTACCTCACTCCCTACTCCCCACCTTTCCTGAGGACTCCTCAGCCTGTATTTCTCGTGTCCTGAAACTTAGAGGAGCTTTTCCATCCTGATGACTGCATTGGTCCTAGCCCCAGACATAAGAAAGAGAAAAAGGAAGGAAAAAAAAATTCTGTGTGTGTATGTGCATTGAGTATATGCACACAGACAGACATGGGTTTGGAACTGTGGAATATTACTATAGCAACGGGCTGAAGGGACAGCCCTCAGAGAACTCACTCAAGTCTCTTACTCACTCTGAGACAAATACTAGCTGGGGAGGGAAGGTTAGGAGGCAGTAAAGGAGGGAGAGGAAGAGACAATCATCAGAGAGTCTGCCAGGCTCCTCACAGCTTGGCAGAGGTTAACAAGGAGCCTAGCTCCCCTAGCGGGAGATGGCAGGTCGCTTTTAAATGTGCAATTAAAATGGCATTAGAAGAGGACAATGTGCTTGCAGAGGCTTGAGGAGCTGCTGTGAGCCAAGGAGGAGCTCGGAAACAGGGTCTACTCTATCTGGGGTTACATGCCTAGGCCAGCTACTAGCCCAAGAACTGCTGCCAGGTGACTCCAAGGCTGCCCAGCTGTTTCCAGCTGTTTGTCCAGCATGGACGCCCAGGCACCTGACTTATCTCCCTGTGTCTGTCTCTCAGATAAACCTCACAGAGCTCCAGCTTCCATGAGTGTATGTTCTGATTCAGGGCTGACACTCTGCCCCTCTGTATTCAGGGGGGCAGCGGCTGGGGTGGGGGAAGAAACCACTCGATATGCTGTCAGTGACAACTGATTCTGGCGTAGCTCTGATCCTCACAGGGCTGGGCCTTGAACAGAGCTGTTAATCTTCCAGAATTTCAGTTTCTTCCTCTGTCAAGTGAAGCTATTATACCTACCTCAGGTAGTCACTGACAGGATTACATTGGGGAAATTACATGGCACGCTTTGTGAACCATGGTACATGTATAAGGATCACAAGTGGGGCCAATATTCAGCAGTACACACAGATGTGACAGCCCCAGTTGTCCAAATATAGAAATACTTCCACACCACTTGACAAATAGCCTCTGTCCCAAACCCCCTAAATACCCGAGCCCCTCCTAGGAACCCATGGACTTCACCACAGATCCCCTGGTAGGGTCCAGGTTTGGCCAATGTGTCAGTTCGTGGCTGCCCTGCTGCACCAGGAGTTAAATAGTTCTATGAGATCACTATCATCCTGCTTTCTCCTTTCAGCTTTCAGCAGCTATGCATTGAAAGTGAAGCACACAGGGCCGGCCGAGTGGCGCGTTGGTTAGGAACTGGCTTGGGATGCCAGAGGGCCCCGGTTCGGATCCCACATATGAGGGCCAGTGACACTGCCCTCCACAGCTAAGATGCTGAACAACAGCTCAACCTGGAGCTGGGCTGCCGTGATTCGCCGGCCACAGCGTAGGCTGCAGCCCCTGTGGCAGTGGGTTGCCAACGGCTATCGTGTGTAGCCAGCAGCCAGCGTGAGCGGCCAGCAGCCAGTGTGAGCGGCCGTCCAGAAGCCGGCGACTGATCTGCCTCGCCCGGGAAGAACGCAATGATGGTGCCAACTTTGACCAGTGAAGCAACATCCTCCACAACTAGACTGAAGAACGAAAGGATAGCAACTTGTCTGTTCCCCTTTCCCCAATTCCCCAGCACTGTGCCCACCCCCCAACTCCCCAATAAAAATCTTTATAAAAAAAAAAAAAGAAAGTTAAACACACAGAGGTTTGTCAGTGTTCAGGGGCCAGCCCAGGGCTCCTTCAGCCATGGCCCAGGAGGATACCCAAGGCTAGGAGGGAGGAAAGTGCAAGCTCAGAGAAAAGGAGGTGGGGAAAGAACACTCCATGCCCAGCAGCACCCACCCCGCCCGGCTCCCACCTTCAGGAGGATGGTATGAGACATGGAGGCGTTGGCATGGATGATGATGGTGGCTGTCTTGTCGTCCCGGATCTCTTTGAGGAGTGGGGTGGGGTCCCGGGTGTCATCCAGCATCCGGACTGAGAGTGTGTCCTTGGAGATAAGGAATTGCCGGAGCAGCTTCTCAAGGTTTAAAAGGCCTGGAGGGGAAGAGAGGTTGAAGGCCCTTAGAGTCCACAGTGCCACTGCTAGAGACACTGGAGCAAAAGCAGGACAAGTGAGGATCTGGGCCACGGGCAGTCTTATGGGTCTGACCCCACTGCTGGTGCTCAGCAGGTGCATCTTTACCAGAACAAGTTTCTTAACCTCTTGGGGCTTCAATGATCCTATCTTCAATAAAAGATACACTCCTAAGCTCCCATGGCCTCTCCCCGAGCCCCCACTGACTCCTGGGGGGTGGTATACTCCTTTAAAGTAGAGAATGAGGCTCCTTTGAGTCAGACCAGAGAATCCCCACTCTTTCCTGTAGCCCTCAGGAGCTCCCCAGTGCTCAAACGTGGGTGCAGAGACTCCCAGGCTTGGGTTTTTTTCCCTAGCTTAGCCACTGTGTGACCTTTTCATATGGCCGGGTCTCCTGGCCTCAGTTTCTTCATCTGAGCAATGAGAATAATAACAGCGGCCAGTTTGCAGGGCTATGGCGAGGATTAAATGAAGTAACATTAAAGTAATAGGCCCGAGCCTTGCACATGGTCAACCCTCATAAATGTTACATCTTGCCCTATAACAGCCTTCGGGTGGGGGAGCAGTTCCCTCAAGATCACAAAGCCCAGAAAACGGGTCTAGCAAAACCCTTTGAACACACAGCATAGTAGCTGCATCAAAACAAGGTATTATTACGATTATGAAAGAACAGGCTTTGAACTGCATTCCAGCAGGCAACAATGCAGGCCCAGGACAAAACAGGAAAACTGGGATTGTGAGCTAAGGACTCTCCCCTCCTCCCCCCTGCTATTTGCTGCATTGGGGCAGTGATGGGAGGAAAGGTTTCAGAATGGTGTTACTGAGACAAAAGGGTCTTAATTCTGCTTTGTCTCTGAAAAGGCAGACCAGCAGGAGGGTGGAGGGGGTGGGGGTCTCCTGGGAATAGAGTAGCCTCAAAACCAATGGAAATGAGACCTACAGGAATTTGCTCCCCAAAGCAGTGACAATAGTAACATTTATTAAATCCTTATTGTGCACCAGGTAAGGGGCTAAACATTGCACATAGTTCATCTCATTTAACTCCTCATAATAATCCTATAAGGTGTCATAATCCCACAGCACAGGGAAGAGCATGAGGCATGGAGATGAGTAACTCTCCCAGACATGGGCTCCGCACGTTGGATGGTGAGGGAAGGGTTGGCTTTCCAACCAGTCAAAGGTCCCAGTGCTCTGGTTTCTACACTGGCTAATGGGATATTAAACACAGCCATGTCTTGAATATAACTCAGAGACTCCTCCTTGCTCAGGTTACTCACCCCCTTTACCCTAGAGGATCAAAAGGTAAGAGAAAGAGGGGTTGTGAAGAGTATCACATTGCCTTCCTCTTTGTGTAGAGAGGTAACAGGCTTTACCTGGTCACACAGGGACACAGCTAGGATCAGTATTCCCATTTTTTTCCATTTCCATCCAACCCTTTTCCCACGACACCAGGACAAAACACACAGGAGGCAGCAGGCATAGAACCCAGGGAGGCTGGGCACTTTTCTCCGGACTTAGGGAGGACAATCAACATTGGTGAGGTTTTTTTCGTTTTGTTTTGTTTTTGTTTTTGTTTTTAACAAGGGAAAGGGAGCAGGGTGTAGCCCAAGGGCCTGGCATGATGGCAACAGGAGCTCTGGGAAGGTGGTGTCAGCTTCTATCCTCCGGCCATGGGGCCTAAGAGGAAGCATTCCAGGGAGCTGGAGGCGGTGGGGGTTGGGAGGGAAGCCTCCAGAGGCCCGATATTCAGAAGCAGCCCAGTCGTGCAAGCCACAGCATCCAGTTGGCCTTTCCCGCCTTCCCCATCAGGGCCTTGACCACAGCTTGGAAAGACCCACTGCCATCTATGCCTCTCACAGCCCCTCTCCATCGAGAGTGGCACTGATGTCGCCGGGGCACTTCCTGCCAACCCCTGATGCAGAAGATCTGGATTCAAGCTCAAGGTCAGCACCCACTGGCTGTGTGACCTTGAAAAGTCATCTAACCTCTTCGAGGCTCCATCTTCATCTGTAAAATGAGTATAATAGCTCAGAACTCAATGAGATCCTGTCTGAAAGCATGCGGGGAACTGGAATATACAGCATCAATGTTACTTCTCTTATATTGACTCATCCCCGCAAGAGCCCAAAGGGCAGGCATGGCTCAGTGAGGCAGAACGAGGGAGGAGAGTACAAGCCTGTTAAACCAACGCTCACTGTGTGCATCCTAAGTGCCAGGAACTGGGTCAACAAGATGCCAGCAGAGAGGATGGATCAGAGACAGACCCTGGCCTCCAGGAGCTTAGAGTCCAGGGACTTGCACCTAAGTCTACAGAGAAGTTCAAGTCATGTCCCTATTTTCTTTGATGGCCTAAATAATCTGCTTTTCTGTGGGGCAGCCACATTTTCTCCTATATGTAAAATGGAAAGAATATTCACCAAATCTTCCTCATTGTTGCTATGAAAAGCACAATCTCACCTGCAAAAAGGTCCGAGCACCTGACCCCAAAGACACTGTCACAAAGAGCCAAACTTGCAGAGCAGGGGCACCTATAGTCTCAGCCATCACCTTGGCTCAAGGAAAGACCTGCCTGGGTGCACTTCGGGAGGGAGCAGTGCAGCTGGAGAGGTGAGTAAGGGAGGGGTAGCCATAGGGGTATCCCATGGGTCCTGGAATGTAGCAGGGAGACTCTTTGTAGCCTGGCTGGAAAAGAAGCCAAATCCCCTGGGATCCTTCAGTCTGGGCAATGAAATTCAATGGGATGAAAGAGAAAACCCTGGGGGATGACAGAAGGATTATGCACAGCACAGCACAGCACAGAGATGCCTGGCAAAGGCTGCCCAGGGTCCCTTCATCTCTTTAAAATCAGCTGGTGCATTGAGCTCCCAGGGAAAAGAGCACCCCAGATACCACATAAACTGGGGACCTTGCTCTTATCAATCCCCAGCATGCCCATCCCACTTCCCCTCGGGGTTCTCTGCTGCCCTTTACACAAAGAGCGGCAGCATTCCCCCATCCCATCCAGTGTGCTCTCTGTGTGCTGAGACAGAGGCTAGGGGCAAGGGAGGGGAGAAGGGCATGAGTATGGGGAAGTCTGCACCCCACCCAGGATCTTCTAGCAGTTACTCCCATTCCCCAGCATGGGCCGCATTAGAGCAGCAAAAAAAGCACAAGGTCTGGCAGCGAATCCGGGCTCCAGTGCTGCCAGGTAGTTAGCGAGTGTGGGCAATTTCTTCTACCCACTGCACCTCAGTGTCCTCATCTGAAAATAAGGAAAACTACCTTACAGGGTTAGTAAGAGGGTGGCAAGTAAGCAGCACAATGTCTGTCACCTAGAAGATGCTTCACAAATCTGGTTCCCATTCATCCCCCTCTCCCACACTTTCACTTCCTCACCACCCTTCACCCTATCTCCTAACTCTTACAAACTTTATTATCCATTCGACAAAATACAGCTCTTGGTTATCAACCATGTAAAATATTTGATAGCATATACATATGCATATATGTATACATGTTACAATACATCTACACTAATTATTTTACCATGTCAGGTGGGGACCCCATTCAAACAAACTTCTCTGCACATTCCCTAGTGCAAGGCAGGGTACACAGTGTTTGCTGGTGGACTGAACTAGAGGCTGTGGGGGTAAGAAAGAGACCCTATATCCTAACAGGTCAGGGGAGCAGCAGTGCCAGGTGGGGAACAAACACCATGTCACTTGAGGGGCACCTGAAGGAAGGGGGTGCCTGGCTTGAGGAAGGGTGGGAAGGGCTGTCATGAGACAGGCTTGCTCTTGGCAGTCTCAAGAACTATACCCAGGAACAATGAGTGGATGGAAGTCACAGGGAGACAGACTTAGCTCAACATAAGGAAGAACCTCTGTTCAGATATCTAAAGATGCAGTGGGCTGTATCATAAGGTAATAAGTTCCCCATCACTGGAGGTAGTCAAGGAAAGACTGAAACCCCTCTTGAGGACTGTTGTGCAGGGAATCAAACCAGTGGATGAAAAGTTGAACTAGAAGAATGTTGATGTCTTTCCAACCCACAGATTCTCTAATTCTATCAGTCAGAAGAGGATACTTTTGTTTTAATTCTAGGCAGTGGAAGAAATTTGAAGAAGAGAAAGTGTGGTTTAGTTACATTAAGAATATTAGGATATTAGGAATACTACTCTTCCGTAAGAAAAGATGAAATATTGCCATTTGCGACAACATGAATGGATCTTGAGATTATCATGCCAAGTGAAATAAGTCAGACAGAAAAAGTCGAGAACCATATGACTTCACTCACATGTAGGACACAAAACTGAAGGCAACAAAGGAAGAAGACAAACAAATAAAGAAACAAAGGCCATAGATACAGACAACAGTTTAGTGGTTACTGGAGGGTGGGTAAGGGGGTCAAATACATGGTGAAGGAAGAGAACTGACTCTGGATAGTGAACACATAATGCAATATATAGATGACGTATTATAGAATTGTACAATTGAAACCTATGTAGTTTTGTTGACCATTGTCACCCCAGTAAATGTTAATAAAAAAAAAATTTAAGAATTTTTCGGTGCAGTTTGACGTTTTCCAATTGTCATTATCCTCATCTCTATCTGTTTAATGGAACTAAGGGTTTTACCAAAGGTAGCTGCCATCAGAGGGGTTAAAAGCTGCTCTCTTCCAGGCTTCCTCTCCACCTCTAGCACAACCCTCCTCTCGTGCAAAATTCCTGCCCAGCAATGGGTCTCTCTGCCAAGTGCAAGGCTGCGAGAGACCTGGGGAACCTATTAGTCTCGCTCAGGATGCAATGGGATGGATCAATGAAAGACTCAGCAGGCCAGCTGTTCTAGAAAGGAGAGAAGCTGGCTTTTGGAAGTAGAAGGCAGGGGGGTCAGGCTGGGTATGAGGCTGGAGAGGCTGTGAAAGGCACAGCCCGGGTTGGACAGGGCCATAGGACAAGGACACCGATACCTAAGTGAAGGGTCTGCAGGTGACACAGAAGACCCTTGTATCAAAAAATAAGAATAAATACCCATTCCGACAGGCATCCCTTGCTCTCCGCTGGCCGACTCCCTTGGCTGCAGGCTTGGTTCTGCAAAATGCTATATTCCCAGGGGGGCAGCACTTTTACACCTTTTGGGAGGCAGTTGACATAATACTGACCTCAGAGGACTGTGGGAAGGGCTTAGTGAGGTAACATGAGCTCGCTATTGTGTACAGTGCCCGAAATCTGGAAAGTCTTCATCCCACTTATGGTTTGCAGACCTATTCCAAGGAACAGATGCTGACCGACAAGAGAGGGGTGAGGGTCCAAGGCGTTGCCGATGTGGAAGCAGAACAGCATAAGTTCAAGGGCCTGAACAACATATTTCACTTGCTTCTCGGTTTTGTCCCATCCCACAGGCTTGGACCCAAAACAAGTAGGAAGGGCCAGCCCACAGGCGCCAGAGGAGGAGACAGAGAAGGGTTAGGAGCGCAGGGTCAGGCTTCTAGCTCACAGGAGGACAACTGTGCCTTGCCTGGCCCCTGAGGCGGTCCCCTTCTCTGATGGCAAAGATGGGCATGGGAAGAACGTGGCCTCTGCGCTCCTGTTAGCCTCCTAATTTCAGGATGTGTGTTTCCAGCCTGGGGCTCAGCATGCGTACCTGCCCTGAGAACTGCCTTCAGTGTGTCCTAAGCTCCTTCACATACAGTGGATTTAACACCCACAAGTGCCCTGGAGGCTACCTATATTATTATATATAGGTAGAGGTCAAATCACTGAATTACTGAGGTAGGAGAAATGCAGTGACTGAGATCATAGAGCTAGGGATCCTGGGACAGGCCAAGATGCAAACCCAGGTTTTATGATTCCAAGTTCCGTCCTCTGATTTACCATTTGAGTTGGCATGGGAAGGCCTCAGTCCTCCCATGAAGGAGGAAAGATGGCCCCTCACTCCTGTCTCTTCCACAGCACTCAGGGAGTCAGGGAGAGGCCGTAGCAAGAACCATGCAACCTTGAAAACGGACTTAATCTCTTTTCTTCATATATATGATGAGAATGTTTACAGAACCCATGTTAAATAGTTATCCTGAGGTTTAAATGAGGTAATTAAAAATCCTTAGTAGAGTGTTTGGCACATAATAAATGCTCAATAAGTGGTTATTTTGTATCACTGTGAGCAACAGGCCTCGCCCAGTGCCTCCTAGGAGGGTCATGGGGAAGGCCCGATACTGCCCCAGTTACTTTCACAAGGGGCCCTGGGTATTATTCCCCAACCCCATCTTCCACCCCCTACTGCCACAACCACAGTTGCAGAATAAAGTAATTGTAACTAAACGTGTATTATGTTCTTGGCCCAGATACCTTCTACCCAATTACCCTGAGAGGCATTATTACCCCCACTTTACACAGGAAGGAACTAAGGCTCAGAGAGGTCCAAGTGACCTGCTTAACATCACGCAGCTCATGAGGGCGGAGCAGCCTGGTTTGACTCCAAAGATGGCTGTCTTTTGACTGCACCATCCTGCCTTTCTCTTCAGCTGCATTTCCTCCTGAGGAAATCAGAGTCTGCTCCTCGCCAACAACGTGAGCCAAGTTTAGCGAACGCAAGGACGGTATATAAAGGCAGAGCCAAGCTCTGTTCACTCTGCCCTAGGTCCTGACCTGGCCTGGTTCAAAGGAATTCAGGGAGGGGAGGGAAGGAAATCTCTCATGTACCACATGTTCCCTAGGTGTGACGTTGTGTTACACACTATGTCGTCCTATTTAATCCCCTCCACCATCCTGGGAGGGAGGTAAAATTGTCCCGTCTAGAAAATTGTCCCCATGTTTTAGATGAGACAGTGAGAGGCTCTTAGAGAGTGCCTCAGTCACTTCCCCAAGATCACATAGGCAGTAAATAACTGGCAGAAGGTGTAGGGGCACAGGACACATAGCCATAAAAAGGATATTAAAATATTTAGCAACACCAAAGCAGGCATTAAAACAAAATGATTTGAGCTATATACAAAGTACCATAAAAATATGTAGTATGGTATTACGCCTGTGACCACATGGAATTGAAGGCGCTGGTGAAACTCAGGTTCACCCTGAGTTTCAAAAGGTAACTCCATGGCCGGGGTGGGTGATCTCACCAGAGGGGCCTTAGGAGCCACGGGGGGGAACCCCAACTCTCCTTGGAAGACCCAAACAGCAAACTGCCCCAGGTTCCGTGGGGATAACCAGGACTGCCATGCCTGGGGTCCTCACCACACCTCCTTCCCCAGCATCGTTAGAACTAGGCACTTGCAGATGTTCTAATTTTTTCCCCCATTAAAGAAAAATAATGTAATCTACAATACAACTCTACTTGGCCTAAAACCTGCTTATTAAAAAACTACTTTTGGGAAGAAGGAGAGAAAGTGATATGATTCCCCGTGGAATGATCTCCATTATGCCTAATTTTGATGGCTGAAAAACAGAATTAAATTCCTGTTTCTAATTCGACTTGCAGTGTCTCTTGGCCCTGAATTAATAAGATGGAAGAGTCTCCTCCCAAACTCTGAGTTGCATTTCCCTTCAGTCCCTCATTTCTTCATCCTTTGATTAGATTTTAATCCTCTTTGCCCTTGAACTTCTCTCCTGCTCTGCCCCGCCTTGCTTCCCTGGGCCTTGGTGGGTGGGGCCGGAGTCCATCAGCAGTGTCCGCGGATGAGCTATCGAAGTAGAGGTGGTGCTGTGTGGTTAATGAGTCCCACGTGGGCTGCGGGCTGGCCTCTCTAGCACCTGGAGAGGCTCATCCTGCCCAGGACTGTGTCTGTACTCAGCCACCCTGCACCCAGCTCTGCCCTTCAAAGGACACTGTAGCTGCAGGGCAGAACCTGCCCTGAGGCACTGCTCCGAGGCTGTTTGTGTGGACCAGGTGGGTGGGAGGCGCCATGGAGGAGGAAGGCCTGACTCAGAGTCAAAGGACCTGAGTTAGTCTGGACTTTGCCATGTACCGTTTGTGTGACCGTCGGCAAGTAATAGCTCTAAGACCGTTTTCTTGGCTCTAGAATGACTTGGGCAGAGGGCAAAATGGCAAACATAAGTGAACGTGCTTTGCAATCTGTAAGGAACTTTGAATGTCAAGGAATAGCATCATTCTAATGGAAAGAGCCCTGGGCTAGGAGGCAACAGAATCTGTCATAGCACCTAGCACATAATAGATGCTTAACAAACATCTGGACAACTTACTCCCCAAGCCCAAGAAGAGTTGAAGCAGAGGAAAAAGGGCTCAGACTAATAGCAAGAGGGACTGTGGCTAGACACAAGAAAGAATTTCCTGTCTGGTTGGTGAGACATTGTGCCCAGCCCTGAGGAAGACTCTTTGCCTGGAGATATTTTACAGCCTGTCCTTTGTCCCTCAACATTCCCACTGTGTGTCTGGCGTACAGCAATTCAGTCCTGCCTGAGAGTGCTTGTGGCAGAAACGTCCAGAGGAGAACGCTTGATTCTGTTACACTATTCAATAGTGCAAGGAACTCACATGACGAGGGCCACCTGGAGAATGCAGTGTTTCCCAACCACATTCCATAAATACCAGCATCCTATGGGCTTTCAGATCAGCATCCTTTGGGGCTCATTGGTCAAACCTATTTGGGAGATGATGAGGTAAAATAATTGTTTTGACCATGGGACAATTCAGAGAGTCCATGTTAATGTGTGCTGGGGGTCTCCATAAGGGGGAAATAGAACGAAGTGCGCTCGCTCGCTCTCTCTCTCTCTCTCTCTTTCTCTCTCTCTCTCTCTCTCTCTCTCTCTCTCTCTCTCTCTCTCTCTGGCATCAAAACTCTTCGTGCATAAAACAATTATCACCTAAAGCCATGCTGTCCAATAGAACTTTCTGTGATGATGGAAATGTCCTAGATCTATGCCGTTCACAGGTGGCCAATGAGTATTTGAAATGTGCTTGGTGAGACTGAGGAACTGGAGTTTAAATGTTATTTAATTTTAAAATGGGGAAATTCCAACCTCCAAACCCACTGGGTTGTAATAATTAACGAAGCAATACAGAAAGCACACATAGCTGGGACTCAGTTACTTTTGTTTCTCTTGTAGCACAGAGACAATCTTCCATCTATGTTGAGTCAACGAATGGATGCACGTGTGGAGGCCATCAGGTGCAAAGGCTTGGTAAAGAAGGTGGTTCTGACCCTTGGCAGGAAAAGAGCATTTGTTTACAGACGCTGTCAGGCTTCCAGGGTAGAGGAAGGACTTTAGCATGCAGAGCAGTCCTGAGCAGCTGTGGAAAGCAGCCCTGAAAAAATGGCATAGCTCTGCCAGGGCAGCCCACTCAGATTCACAGGATAGGACCTGAACAGCTGAACTGCGCAGGACACAGATGCCTGGGGCTAGTGCACTGGACCCCAGTGACAGCCAGGTGCCAGCACCTGCCTGACTGCATGTGGGTGTGCAGCTGACACTGGGAGCACACTGATGCACAGATTTTCTGGAAAGTGCTGGCTTAAATTAGCTATATCTCATAGCACTAAATTTATGTCACAAATTTATGTCAGAGAGTCAGAGAAACACATTTCCAAAACCTGCATTTGCAAAAAAAATGTTTTATCGGGAATTGACCTTGGACCTTGTTCCATCAGCAAAAGTCACTCTCCAGGGGAAGAAGGAAGCTCTTTAACCCATCAAGCCCGAATGCATCTAATTTTATATTTTCTCTCTCTCTCTCTTTTTGTAGCTCCTTAACAATGAGACTGAAAATGTGGGAATTGAGTTTGCAGATGCAAAAAGGCTTGGATGTTAGCCAGTCTCCCTGTAACCCAGTTTTCTTTGTTCTGCCCAAGCCTAGGGAATTCTGCCAAAGGGTGCTCCTGCATTGCTTGCTCTCTCTCTCCCTCTCTCTCTCTCTCTCTCTCTCTCTCACACACACACACACACACACACACACACACACACACACACACACACACAAAGGATAAACAGCCAAGGACACATGAGATGACAGAACCCTCTGGTTTTCAGCCCCATGCTCTCAGGGAGCCTGCCCCTTCCTGGCATACCTCCAGCCAGAAGCAAATCAATCAGGTTGAAGTCAACAAGCCCAGATTGTCTGGGGTACAGCCAGCCTGGGGAAACTTACATTCTGCTTTGGCACAAATGAGGCAGGCAGTGGTGCAGTTGAAGAAGTTCAGGATCCCAGCGACAGCCACGCTGATGTCAGTGTTGCTGGGGTGAAGGTTCAGGGTTGTGAATCTCTGGAACTGGAACTTGATAAACTCCTCTGGGGCCACTTTGAAATGAGGGACCTGGGAGGAGGAGCAAAAATGAGCAGCAGGGAGGATCCAGAAGGGGGAGAGAGAGAGAGAGAGAGGGAGAGGGAGAGGGAGAGGGAGAGGGAGAGGAGAGGAGAGGAGAGGGTACAACAGGAATAACCACATAACCAAAGATCAAGGAGGCAGCCAGCTCCCACCATTTCTCATAATTTCCCTCTGGGTTAGACTGTCCCCGTTT
>NW_017732370.1:355546-379077 GCF_001890085.2 Hipposideros armiger | reverse complement strand
AAAGAAAGAAAGAAAGAAAGAAAGAAAGAAAGAAAGAAAGAAAGAAAGAAAGAAAGAAAGAAAGAAAGAAAGAAAGAAAGAAAAAGAAAGAAAGCCAGCCATGTGTGAGAAAAGGCTGTGGAGGATGCATTATTTTATGTAAGATCTTTGCCACACACCAGTAGGAGATGGAACTTGCAGGACTCAGGGCACCCATTCCACAGGAGAAGACAAGGTGACATCCCTGACAACTCTTAAGATAGGAAGACCCAGGAAGAGAAATCTTTCAGATGGAGACCTATATATGTATATGTACTATGGACCTTGGAACTGGGGTCTGTGGCCCTGAGAGGGTAAAACAATAGGCCTTTATTCTCAGATGAACTGCCCACTGCTGAGCAGCTTAGACAAATGGCTCTTGAGGGCATAATCCTTATAATATTTTACCTGTAGCTAATAAGTCAGAGCACAGATGGCAGAAAGAGAAAAACACTTCCCTGAGGACTTAAGAGAGGAGGCCATCAGCCCAGCATAGCCAACAGGTATATAAACCAGCTACCAACAAACTTCCTGGGGGAAAGCCTGCGTGGGTTCCCCCTGAAACATGCATATAGAGAAGGAAGCATCCGTCACAGGCTGAGGAAACCACCTAGAGAGCCTCCAGACGGAGCCAGGCAAGTAAAGACCCGCTTCGGCTTCATGAGGACGGTGTCAGCGTCCCTCTGGGTCTATTACTAACATTTCCAGGAGACACTGCCCCTGCCTTCTGCCTCTCTCCTTTTGGGAAGAGATGTTAACAGGCTGTGATGGCTGCTTTATTGGCAGCTTAGGCTGCTGGGTAGGTAATAAGAAAGTTAAAACGCAATAAGTTGCCATCCAGTTTGATTCTGTTCTGTCTCCCTCATCTCTATTACCCAGAGCCAAGAGAGCTGAAGGCTGCTTGGTGCCCCTATTGGAGATGGGGCTGAAACCCCAACCCTCATCCTTCCTTAGGACCAGTGCCCTATGGGAGGGCTAAATTGCAGCAAGCAGGGATTAAGCAGGATGATAAGGCAAGTAAGAAGGAGGGTAGACAGCAGGAAGAACTTCCTGAGGGTGAGTTGGTTGGCTTCTCGCATGGGTTATTTAAAAATGATTTTATTGGCCTGGGCTGGCCCAGAGTCTGGGATGATACTGAGATGATCTCTGTAAGACTCTGCTACCTTATTGTTTTAAACTTCTGGGAGGGCCAGCCAGAGACGGTATCTCCTCTGAGATTGGGTGAGGGGAGGGTAAAGATGAAGCAGAAACTAGGGAGAGAATTTCTGAATTCAACTGGGATTAGCCTTTTGACCATAGGGAGAGGGCAACCAATATTTCCAGCAGAGAATGAAAAATGTAGACTTGGGGAGAGTCTAGTAAATTACGAGACAAGACTCTAAAGAGTGAAGTTGACCTGGGTATGTCATAAAGAATCTTTCTTCTCAGCTTGTATTTTACATCCCATATGATCTGTCTAAGATGACTAACAAATGCCCCTTGAAAGGGTAAAAAGGTCACAAAGGGGTAAGATGGAGACAAAGGCTGGGCAGGGGCAAGGTGGCCTGGCTGGCTGGCTTGCACATTTGAGCATCTCTGACCAAGGCCCTCCCTGTGTGGACATCCCACCTACAGAGTTCCATTAGCAGCTAACTTGCCCCTCTGTAGAATGTATCCTTAGAAATACCCTTGAATCCACGGGTCCTAGAGATGATGGATCAGGGAAAAACTCAAAAGGGTTGAAGTACAAATGGGTTGTAGAGTCTAATGACTTGGGTTTGCATCCAGGTCCTGCTGTGTTATTTGGGGCAAACCTATCTAAGCTTCATTTCAATGGAGATCACAGCAGGTACTTCTTGGAGCTTTGGGAAGATAAAATAAGATCCTGTGTGAAGGATGTGATAGCTCACTGCCTAACATGCAGTACGTGTTCAGGCAATGCCTCTTCTCCTTCTCGTCCCCTTTTCTCCAAAAATGTAGAAGCTCCCAAAAAAGCTCTTGGAGCTGTACGTGCAGGGGGTGAGGGTTGAGGTGCCTCCCTAGGAGGGGGAATTGGTGGGGAGTACCCAGCATAGCCTGCCATTCTTAAGGCTGCTGACGAAGCAGCCAGCTGCACTGATGAGCCGGCAGGGCTGGCCCAGGCCAATCCTGCTGACTTCCTCTCTAGGACAGAGACCAATCCATTATTAATTTGCAATTGCAAGTGCATCCCAGGAAGTCATTCTGGAGGTGTGTGGGAGAAGAAGAGGTGAGTAGGGAGGGGAGTGCAGCAAGGCAGGAAGCAGCCAGCCACAGGGGCTACAAGGAGTTAAGGCAATGAACTCCTTCGTGAGAACTCCATTTCTCTTCCCTGGAGCTGAGGGGAATCAGTACAAGGCAGTTCAGCCCATAAAATATTAAAAGGAATGTGTAATCTGAACGAAGAGCAAAGGTTGCTCTGGGAGAAACATGACCAGACAAAGGAGGGGTAAACACCTAGACAGTCCCTGGGCAGTGCAACCTGTCTGGCTGGTCAACAGCACAGAATTGGGAAGGTGGGTGCAAATCAGTCTCCACCTCTAGCTTGAAATGCCAAAGAGGTGTCAGGGATGTGTTAGCTGAGCTAAAATGTCCACTGAACCCCAAGAAGAAGCCTTTCTGGAGTAGGGGTTGGGAGAATAACTGAAAGGGACAGTGAGGAAAATATAGGGAGGTGGGAGAGAGGAGAAACGAAAAAAGGCGTGAGCAGAAAAGAAAAAAATAGGGAGCTGAAGTTTTGGCAGCCTCATTTGGTGAAGATCACAGCAATTGCTGGAATAACAACCGGCCAGATTTGAGCTGTTACTTGGAGCATGACAAGAGAGACTTAAATTAAACATCGGATCCGGCATCCTGGGGCTGAGGCCTTTGAGACACTGGAAGAGACTACTGTGGGACAGAAGCTCCTTTTTTGGCCTGGGCTCGCTCAAAAGTCATCTTTCAGGACACCGAGGGAGTGGGGGATAGGGAGTTGTCCACCTGGACCTGATCTATGGCAAGAAGGCTCAGGGGCTCAGCCCACAGGGCCACTCCTGGCACTGGGGGAGCAAGACCAACCGTTGGACTATAGCTAGGACTGCACGGCACTTTCATGCGTAGGTCACAATTCTGAGCGTGGGCTCATGCAATAGGGAAGATAAATATTCTGCTCAAAGCCTCAGGGACACACCCAGCCATCTGATCATAAGGGAAGTGGTGGCATCAAAGAGAGTAGGCTCCAGATGGCCTGGGATAGGCCGGGGCCTGTCTGCTACTCTGCTGCCTCTATAGTGGCAGCTGGCTAAGGAGGTGTCTGTCCTGCAGTGAGTGTCCTGTTGGGTTTCTAAGAGCCAGACTGTACCAAGGCTAAAGCTTCTGCAAGGCTGAGCCTCCAGGACCCTAGCACAGGTGCAAGATCGTTCCTTGCATCCCCTGTCCCTCCTCTCTGCCCCTCCCCAACTCCTGGCCTAGTGCTCCTCCTCGCCACCAAGCTCCATCTGTTCCCGAAGAACCTGGCTAAGAGGGCCCTTGGGGGCAGAGAGAGGAACAGGGGTCACTTCGTCACTGTCTCCTGGGGATATACTTGAAGGAGAGGCAGTAACTGATTCCAGGAAGGACTAGGATAGAGTCCCGCAATAGACAGAATCTCTGAACTTTCTAGCTTGTTTTCTCTAGGGGAGAAGGGGGGAGAGAGTTAATAGAATAGGGAGCAGGTTATTACTCAGAAACTTAAGCTGATTGTCTTTATCTCCCATGGAGCTACAGCTAAAGGAAATGGACTCAACACTTTGAAACCGGAGAGATTCCAGTTTGAGATGACACCTAAGGAGGAATTTACCGCCTGGAGGGGTAAACACTGGAATTGGTGAATGAGGAAAAAAGCAAACTAAAATCTATTTTCTAGAGAACTTATAAAGCAGAGATTTTTCTAACTTTATTATACCAATCAAATGTAGCAATGCCTTCCCCCAAAGGCCTTCTTCCCCAGAATTCCAACATCTAAACTGATAACTAGAGTTGGTACGTACAGCTCAGACTTCTGCCCTCATGGCTTCTCCAAGACCACCACCGACACCAGCCTCTCTCCCTCTTCCCACTGCCAGCAAGCCCCGCCCCCCGCGCCCGCGCGCCCGCCCCCAACACAGGATCCTATGACTCAGAAGAGCTCAGCTTGAAAATCCTGTTGCGAAACCTCTTTGAATCTCCTCCAAGCAAACCACCCCGACAAAGTAAGTGCCCAGGGAAGGAACACTTCTTTGATTTGTATTGACGTTTCTGTCATTAGCGACACCAACCAGGCCTTCGCGGGCTCTTCCAGCCCTTCAGAATCCATGACGTCTTTGGGCACAGGCTTCCAGTCTGCAGAGAGCCCCCCAACCTGGAACTCACCTCCTTCTCCCCACAGATGTTGCTGATGATGGAGCTGGAGGCTGGGCTGGAGGATGGTCCCAGGACAGCAACCACCCCCTTGGGGAGGATCTGACACACTGCAGCCAGCGACAGGAGCAGAACCGGAAAAGAAACAAGGCACTCATCAGGTGGGCTGTGGGCCACCTACCCTGCCTGGGCTTTCGCCTCTGAGTCCTTAAACTTCACCCATTGCCCCTGACCTCTGCCCACCGTGGGTCCCCTCCCGTCTCCCACACTTCCAAATCTAGTGCCTCCCCTCCCTTGAACTTCTGGGCTCTAGGGCAGTTTTACTGGTTTTTATGGATGGTATCAAATGAGGAAATGACCCAGGTTATGACAACATATGGTCACCACCAATAGGGTACATACGCGATCAGACAATTAAGTTCGCGAACTCATCCTAGAAAAGGTTCTACATACCTCATCGCTGAATATCACTACCTTCGAAGCACTCCCCTTGGGAAGCTATGCACCAAAACCAGCGCCTAGTCCACCCTTCAAAGCAATTTTGGAACTCTTTCTGGAATGGCCATCAGAGCTGTCATCATATTAACTTTGATGTCCTGAATGTCATTAAAATATCTTCCTGTCAATATTTCCTTTATTTTCAGGTAAAGAAAGAAGTCATTTGGAGGCCAGGTCAGGTGAGTAGGGAGGGTATTCCAATACAGTTATTTGTTTACTGGCTAAAAGCTCCCTCACAGACAGTGCCGTGTGAGCTGGTGCATTGTCATGATGCACTAGCCATGAATTGCCGAAAAGTTCAGGTTGTCTAACTTTTTCACGCAGCCTTTTCAGCAGTTCCAAATAGTAAACTTGGTTAACTGTTTTTCCAGCTGGTGCAAATTCATAATGAATAATCCCTCTGATATCAGAAAAGGCTAGCAACATTGTTGCAACAAGTTTGCAAACTTAATTGTCAGACCTCATACATTGTCTGGGCTGTCACTGAAGGGCACAAGCTAATGGTGGAGATCTGCAGTCCATCCCCAGCCTGGCCTGCAGTTTGGGTGTTAGGAGCTCTGGCACGGCTGCTGCAAGGGTGGAGGACCCAGCTCTCAGAACGGCCATGCAGCACGCAACCTGTTAGTCTCCCCCAGTATAAAGAGGGTCTGGGAAGGAAGAGAGACAGACAAGCAAAGATAAGAAGGGAGGCGAAGGTGATGCAGGCATAGAGAAAAAAGCAGACTTAGCTAAAGTTAAAAGGAACAGGGCAGAGAGAAGAAGAAAGAGAAAATAAGAGGCAGAGATAGAGAGTGAGAGGCAGGAAGGGATCTCATGTCTCAAGGCCACCCTCCGTTCACCTCACCCTGAGCTTAGACTGGCGCACTTACTTCACTAAGTGTGGCAGGTGCTTTCTTGACCAACCAACATGCTGCATGACCTTGCGCCTCCCTGAGAAGGTGCCCTTCCCTCCTCTACTATAGACACTCATTTGCCTGTCAAGGAGTACCTCAAATGCTACCTTCTCTTTATACCTTCCTGGTCTCCTTTAGGTGGAAGCCATCCTCCCCAGGGCTCCCAAGGCCCTTGGTTTGTCCCTCTATTCTAAGACACTTGTGTGTCTATTTCAGTTTGTTGTTAGGTGTCTTTCTCCTCTCATTAGATTTCAAACCCCTTAAGGGCAGGAGCTGAACCATACTATCTCCAAATCCCCACTTTTCATTTTCTTGGTGTCCATCACAATGTTTTCTAGCACTAGTAGGTGCCCAGTTCATATTCACTGAGTGAATGAGTGGCTGGATGGAACATGCAGTCAGAAGAGGAGGACAGAATCTAAGATTTCAAAATGTTATAGACTGAGAAAGGAAAGACAGGATATAAAGGAGCAAACAGATGGAAGGAGCACATGACACAGTTTTCAGATAATTCTCTTGCTTCTGTGATATTAGAACCAAGGAGCCACCCCTCAGAATATGCACTGAGGTTCCCCTTCACACTACAAGACATCCTTCTCTGCAAAACTCAGAGCTTGATTCTGGGCACATTTTCCTCCAATTCATATCAGAATCAGGCAGAGCTATTTCCCAAGCCAGTACACTGAGGTTGAGGGAGCAGTCTAAGATTCCTTGTTGAGTTGGCTGCAAAGCCACACCTGCAACCTGGATGCCCTTCCTCCTAGGACAGAGGCCTAACCATTGGCCACACAGCCACATGATGGCCCCAATGGGGTGCAGGTAGTGGGGTGGAGCACAAGGGTACCAACCCCAGCATTGCAATTCACCCCGTGAAGGACAGATCTACAAGGTCTTCTCTCAGCCTGTGGTCCAGACAGGGATCCTACAACATCACAGGTCTCAGCCGACCAAGAGGCTGGGGACAGTGGTGTCTAAGGGCCACCCATCAGTACTATGTGTCAGAACCATTTCCAGTGGCATGACCAGGCTTTACCTCTGAAGAATGTGCAAGCTATTTCCGTGTAAGTTATCTAAAGTGATCTCAGCCCACTTAACTTATGCCTACTAGATGCTCATCAGCCATCAAATTCCTACAGCAGCCTCAGGGTTGGGTTTTATAACAGCTCCCGATCTTACCAATTGGGAAACAGCATCCTAGAGATGTACAGTGACTCCCCTAAAGTCACATAGCTAATAAAGGTCAGAGCCAGCATTGGAGTTCAAGTCTGTTGACCCATCCAATGTTCATTCTGCGCTCTCACAGCCACCTATTTTGTCTGCTGCCATTTCACCCATCTCTTCTCAACCCCATCTTATTCTACTGGATTTGCTTTCCCAAGGTCACCAATGACCTCTTATCAGTTTTCATCCTACGCTCTTTTTGCAGCATCTGATGCTGTTGACTGCATTGTTCTTTATAATTTCATATCACCTTCCCATCCGAATTCTCATCCACTTCTCTGACCACTCTTTTTCATATTCTTTGCTGACTTTTCCTTCTTCTGCCTGCTAAATTCAGATTTTACCTAAGACTCATTCTCCCTAGGCAATCTCACCCTTCCCTGTGGTCTCCACTCTTATCTCTGACCAGGTGATCCTACACTCTGACCTATGTCCTGGGTTACAAAATCAGTTCCAACCACCTGCTGGATGTCACCACAGGGCCTTCCCTCTTTTATCACTCCCTCAATATGTTTACAGCAGAGAGGCAGAAAGCACAGTCATTAAGAGCATGGCCTCTGAGGAAAGACCATCTGGGTTTGAGTCTTGGCTCTGTCATTCTCTACCAGTGAGACCTTGAGCAAGTTACTAAACCTCTCTAGGTCTGCTTCCTTATCTCTAGAATTGGAATGCTACCAGCACCTCCCTCATAGGGCTGTTGTGAGAATGAAAGCGAATTAGTACATTAAAAATGCTTAGAATGGTACTGACATGCCATGCAACTCTCGTTATCACGCCTACTACATCATATTTACTATATACTTTACATACATCATCTGATTTGATCTGCATACTTCTAGGAAGAAGATTCATTATTATCTCCATTTTACACATGGGGAAACTGGGGCTTAGAAAATTTCAGTAACTTGTCACAGATGACACAGGTAATATGGTAGAGCTGGGCTTGACCTCGGAGACCCATCTGGCACCAAAGCCCAAGTTCTTAACCACTGCGCTTCACTCTCCTTAGCTCCTCAAGCTCAAAGCCATGGTCACGCTTCATTCTTCCTCACCTTCTCTCACCGAATCTATTCACCTGCTATATCAATCAAGGGGCCAGGTTTTGGTCGTTTATCTTCATGTCCCACTGTCCTCTCCTTCCCATTCCCACTGCCACTGCTACTACCTGCCTCCTAAGGGGTCTCTCTCCAAGACTCTTCATTTCCAATATGTTCTCTAAGCTGTGAAGCACATTATAATCTTAAAACATAGGTCTGTGTGCTCCTGCGGGGTAGAAAGCATGTCATATTTATCTCTGCATCCTCCATATCTAGAGCAGGGCCTGCAGAGTTATGTGCTTAATTGATAGTTGTTGAACCACACTGAAGCCAACACTTTCCATGGAAAACTGGAAATAAACCAAGTGTCTAGTCATAAGGGAATAGCTATTTAAAGTGTGAGTCATATACATAAATGAAGTATTAGTTAGATATTTAAAGTGCTATATAGACAGTTTATAATAGTATTAAAATATTTATGTAATAAGATTAAGAGAAAGAAGCAGGATATAAAATTATATGTATATTTTTATGAAGGTTACAGCTAAGCAAATACAGAAAATAGTTATGCACTGAGAAATGATTGGAAGAAGATGTTATAAAAGTCCACATTTGTTGGGTGCTAATTATGGCCCATACTAAGTATTTTATATGAATTGACTTATTTAATTCTCAAAATAACCCAATGAGATAGCTACTATTACTGTCACCTTCATTTTACAGATGAGAAAATGGGACAGGAAAGTTTAAAGGAAAGAGGTAGGATTTGAACACTAAACCCATAACTTCAGAGTTAGTTCTTTAACCACTGCACCACCTAACCTCCATCAGTTAATACCGATTAACTGGGATATTAATAGAGATTGCCTTGGCCAGTTAAACAAAAATTTTCTTTCCTATTTTTCTTACTTTCCATAATGAGCATGTACTCCTTTCATAACACATCATTATAAAAAATAAAATGTCATTATAAAAAAAGTTCTTTTGATGAGCAAGTAAAATCCAAATGAACCTGATCTCCTCCATTTCCTACCCTTCCAACCCTTTCTCCCAAGGCACCTCCTCCCACTTCACACCAGTTCACCTAGAATACACTCCAAATTTTCCTCCCTGAGCCTACTGCAACGTACATGTATTTCTTTCAGATTAGGCCAGAGATTCTTAACCTGTTGCCTGAGATCTGGGGAGTAAAAGTCAGTATCCGTGAGTATTTTTTGGGAAAAATGACCTTATTTTCTCTAAGTCCTAATTGAAATTTAGCATTCCCTTCCATTTTGAATGTAGGCAAACCATAGTATATTAATAGTACCTGTGACTTTGTCACCAACAGGTATTATTACGATGTTTTCCTATCACATTACAGTGCTGCGGATATCTTGAAATATAATTTATATTCATAATTACTTCAAAATTATAACAGTAGTTAGACTTAATACTAGACTTGGCTATTTAACATATTAATAAAGTAGCACATACAAATATCAGACAATTAAGTTCACAAACTTTCCATCGTGTAGTTACACAGTTCGAGGACTTAATTGTCTGACCTTCGTATATTAATGTATCACTATTAAAATATTTTAACTTCACTTGCATAAATTAGTTTCCTTGGTCATCCTATCGATTTCATTTTATTCATTTAAAAACCTTTTCTGAGAAGGAGTCAATTAGCACCCCAGACTACTATGGTCTAGGCCCATTCTTGCTCTTCTGCCTGACAAACTCCTACTGATCCTTCAATGCCCAGCTCAGATCTTGCCCCTAGGCAAGAAGGCACCTCTCTATTCCTCTTTTCACATCATGCTGTGGCTCTGAGTTAGCTCTTTGCTAGAGCTGCCTAAGAGAAAGTCAGCTCCCCTCTTCTCTGAATTCCTGTCCAGTTTCTGCCTCAAGTTGGCTCATTATGTTGGGTCTCAAACAGAGAGAATTTTCTCCTAAAGATAAATTCTTATGGAAGGCCACAATCCGTTATTCCCAACACCTAAATCCAAAAGGCTCTGAAACAGGATGGTTATCTTCAAACTCATTTGGTGGCCAAATCTGATCTATAAAGACAGATGTGAAGCTATTTATAATATGTATGTCTGAATATAAGCATGCATATATTTGAATATTGGGTTCTGCCCCAAGCCCAGCTGGAGATGTTATTTAATATATGGTTTATGTACAACATGACCTTTCTAATATATAGGAAGTTCTGGATTCTAAACACATCTGGCCTCAAAGGTTTGGTGAACATGTGCCTGCTGTTCTGATGTCCAGCTCCCATCTCTCTCACTGGATCAGAAACTCCTTGAGGGCAGCTGTCACATCTATTTAGTCTGGCAAAAAGCAATTGCTCAGTAGCTGCTTGCTCAACTGACTTGAAATGATCTAAAATGAGTCCAGTGAAATTGAATTATCATCCTCCCAGCAGCCATGGCCTGGGGATTTGCGGAGATCTGGGAATTGCTCTTTTATTCCCTATGAAGGATGCCCTGCTCAATAGAAATGGAAATCATTTATAAAGGACCTCCGGGACCCTGATCCTGCAGGCCCTGCCAGTCTCTGTGAGGGTTCTTAGCAGTTTGTGCGAAGGATGGGAGGGGAGGGAGATGCACTTTACCTCTGCCTCCCAGGGAGCATGGAAGAAACCAGGAGACAAGAGTGACATTGCCATGGCAACGAAGTTTCCCAGCCAGCAGAGGAGTTGGAAGGCAACTGTCAGAGCAGCTGCTAGAATAAAAGACCATGATGGGGTGTTATAAGAAAGGGGACTTCTTCCCCTCAAGATGTCAGCTCCGGCCTGGGTTCCAAGTCCCCTTAGAAACCTGAGCTACACAGGAAGGACTCATGGGAACTTACTACTTCTCTGAGTCTTCACAGGGAAGGGAAGGGTCTGGCTGTGATGCAGATGGTCCAGAGAGGTTAATCATAGGCATAGGCAGCTCCCTGGGAGGGGACATGGAAGCCCAGCCTCCTAACTCTCAGCATGCGCTAGATGAGTCACTCAGCTGATCTCTGAGCCCTTGTGGTAAACAATCCCAGTCACCAGGTGCTGACAGCTATGTGAAGCAGAGGGGCTGGGAGAACTCAGAGTCCTTCACATCAAAACACTTCCAGGAGCTGAAGCCTGAGAGGAGAGTGTGTGAGTGTGTGTGTGCAGTGGGGAGGGGCAGGCAGGGGGTGGCGACTTCTCCCTTTGTGCCTGGTTATGTTGCACGCTCAGCACCACGTGAAGCCTTAACTGTCCACAAGTAAAGCAAACAATGGCTTTAATCAATGCCAAAGAACCATCTCTTCCCTGTGCCTAAGCCTGCAGGAAAGGGTTGCATTCTCAGCTCTCCATGAGTGGACAATGGGCTGAATGGATTGGCCTTGTTAGCCTCTCAGCCAAGTGGGGAGGGTATGAGGGCGGTAGTACCAGGTCGCTGCACCATCACATCCTAGGACGTGACCAACAGCTTATCATTCAAAGACTTCAGCCTGGTCCCAAACCACCCTGCCAGGGGCTTTCCCTGTGCAGGCCCCGAGCTAAGAGATGAGAGTCCTTACCATCAATCACCCAGTGAGGGAGGAGTCACTATACCAATTGTACTACCACTACTACTAATACGTTACATTTATTGTAAGTTCACCCTACTGCCGGGCACTGCTCTGTCTTTTAAGTGTATCATCTCACTTAATCCCCATGAAATGAGAACTCTTATTATTCCTGTTTTACAGAAGAGGTATCTGAGGCACAGGATAAAAGCCCACAGTGCTGGCAGACGCAGGATTAGAATCCTGGTGCGTCTGACTCCAGCCCCTGAGTTCTGACTGCTGTTCTGTAGGACTGTTTCCACCCTGGCCCTCACCACCGCCCCCACAGAAACTCCCTGTTTTAGCCACACCCATCTCTCGCTTTTTTTTTTTTTTTTCCTTTGCTTAGGCTTTTATGCCTTCTGCATGAATGCCCTGTTCCCTTTTTGTTACCTATCCCACATGCCAAGGTCCGGCCCAGCTACACCTATGACCTAGTTCTGACTTCCCTCTTCCCTTGTTTGAGGCACTCCCTGGCCCACAGCAGAGCTACTGAGGTTTATGTCAGTTTTCAGATGTGTGGTTTTAACTGCCTTCTGAAAAGACCATGAGTCTCAGTCTCCCTATCCGTAAAATGAGGAGGTTGGACCAGATAAGATTTCTAAGCACTGTGTAATTCAATGCGTTTCTGAGTCCATATTATGCATGTTATGTGGGCAACTCAGAGAAGGGAGGCAAAGAATGTTTGTTGAATGACTCATCACTGTTCCTATGCCTTTCCCTTCTGGTTTCTCTCTTTTTTTCCCTTATGCTGACTTGGATTCACTCTGTTGAACTGACTGAAAGAAGCTAGCTCTCACTAGATGCAGCTCCGAACCACCAGAGGTCATGGCCTCGGAGCCTGCAAGAAGCTCAAGAACTTGTGCAGGAAGAACAGTCACAAGGCCGGAGCATGATACGCCTTGCCGCTCTCCAGGCCCACTGGGCCCAGGTAACCAGGGCACCTCTGGGTTTCCAGGGGCAACAGTATGGATGTCTGATAGCACGACTGGCCTCATAGAGACAGTCCAAGGCAGAGGCGGGGGGTTGACAAGGATGCTCTGCTTCTAGTTCTGCAGTAAATTAAACCTCAAACTGGCTCTGGCAGCAGCAGCAGCGAGGGTGCCTCCCGGTGTCAGGCGATAAGGGGATGGGCGCTTAGTGAAGCTCTAATACGTTAGCTGCAGGAGACACACTGATCTAGAGGAACAGAGGAGGGCAAGGCCTGTGGGAGGACCCTGCACAAGAAAGGCTGAGGTGGAGATAAGATACGAGATGGATATAAGGGAAAGGAAGCGGGGAAGGGCCAGGCAGGAGGGGAGATGACCTCACGGGTCTTGTCCATCCTCTTATTTCAGATCTGTGGGAGTAGGGAAGTCAAACATCAAGAAGCCTGAGGCAATGATGGTAAAAGGGCAGAGGTGGAAGGAATCAGATGTGGGTTTGAGGAAGCTTTAGAGGAACACTCACTTTATTTAAAACCACTCTATGAAAATCTAAGTGAACCAGCTAGACGCTGGAGTGATTTTCTACTGTACCTTCCCAGTTTCCAGGTTTGTTATTAATTAATGCCCCCATGTGATGCTTTCCATCTCATTTTTTTTTATATATATATATTTTTTAAGATTTTTTTTTTATTTTATTGGGGAATTGGGGGGATGGGAACAGTGCTGGGGAATTGGGGGAAGGGGAACAGACAAGTTGCTGTCGTTTTTTGGTTCTTCAATCTAGTTGTGGAGGACGTTGCTTCACTGGCCCAAGTTGGCACCATCATTGCGCTCTTCTCTGGCGACGCAGATCAGTCGCCGGCTTTCTGGACGGCCGCTCACTGCGGCTGCTGGCCGCTCACGCTGGCTGCTGGCCACACACGGTAGCCCATGGCAATCCACTGCCACAGGGACTGCAGCCCACGCCGTCGCCGGCGACTCATGGCAGCCCAGCTCCAGGTTGAGCTGTTGTTCAGCATCTTAGCTGTGGAGGGCAGTGTCACTGGCCCTCATATGTGGGATCTGAACCGGGGCCCTCTGGCATCCCAAGCGAGTTCTTAACCATCGCGCCACTCGGCCGGCCCTCCATCTCATTTTTGACCATCAAATGAGGAAGTTAAACTCCAGCATCTTTAGTTCCTTAACATGTTAGAACCTTTGATTCCGAAATTGCCATTACTCCCCTTGACTGACACGCCCTCTCTGAATACGGTTCATTAAGTATGATTTGTGCAGAGATTTTTGAAACTCATCTGTTGCTGAAAGCAGGCACAATTGTACATTGTAGGACTGCCACTGCCCCAACTTAGATCAGAGCCTTTACTTTCCATAACCAAGAGCATCACTAGGATCTCTTTCATCCTGAAGTAGAGTCCCTAGTCACAGGGTGACAGGTGTGAGGTTGAGGATGTTGTTCAGAGCCACTAAAATAGTTTTAAGTTAACTGCAAATTAGCCCTGGGCCACCAGCCCAGGGAAGATACAACCTATGACATTTGGCAGTAGCTGGCTTTGGATGGTCCTCCACAACTTCCAAAGGCTCAAAGCTATCAGATGTATCAAGTCCAGAAAACTGGAAAGAGAAAGGGAATATCCAATTACAAGGAATGCCCCATGAGGCATGCTGACATTAAGACAGGCTATTTGAGAGGAGCCTGGGAGATAAATGATGCTGCCAAATAAGGATGGCTGAACTTTGAAACAGAGGAGGGAAGGAGGTGATGGTAGGAGATGGGAGGAAGTGAGAGTCAGAGAATAAAGCCAACAACAGAATCCATAGCTGCCACTTACTGAACACCTGTTATGCGCATGGTGCTAAGCACCTCACCTGCACTGTCTCATGTCATGCTCTTAGTGACCCTAGGGGGTGATATTACCATCCACAGTCACACAGCTTGTAAATAGTAGAGCCAGGATTTAAACAGTTCGGTCGGATTCCAAAGTCCAGGCTCCTACTTTTTATACCACACAGTCTCCCCAAAATAGAGATCACAGAACTGAAGTTCCTTCTTCCTCCAGCCTTCCTGTCTCCCTCCTATTTCCTCCCCCAACTCTGCCACTGAGGTCCAGTCCCTGCCCCCACCAGCTTCAGCGAATAGCACTAACCCACCACCTGCCTTCCCCCTTACTTTGGGAGAGAAAGAGCTGGGCTGAAACCTTTCTATGAACTATCTGGGTGGTGTTTAAAATCCTTCGTAGGGGAGCAGCTCTGGCTTCAGATGAACCGCCTTTGGGGTAAAAAGATCCAGAAGCCGTCTTTTCTAACAAATGCTAATCATGACTCAAATGCATTGATATGTAAAAGATGAACCAAGGGCTACCTGCTAATAAAATATTTGGTACCTAAAAGAAGGGCATTAGAAAGATGCCCAAAGCTCTGCAATGTGGAATAAAGATATCAGTTTCTTTTATTCCCCTGATTCATCTGGCTTAATATTTTATTTAATTTTAATTAATTTATTTATTTTTAAGATTTTATTGGGGGAATTGGGGAAGGGGAACAGTGTTGGGAAATTGGGGAAGGGGAACAGCCAAGTAGTGGTCCTTCAGTCTTGGTTGTGGAGGCACAGCTAGCTCAGCTCCAAGTCCACTCACCATCCAGCCGCCCATCAGCAGCTTGTGGCTGCTCAGCTTAAGGTGCTGTGTTCAATCTTAGTTGTGGGTGGGCATAGCCCACCATCCTATGCGGGAGTTGAACCGGAAACCTTGTTGTTAGCACGTGCTATCACCAGATGAGTCATCCTGTTACCTGTTGGCAGCTCAGTTCAGGTGCAGCTCACTGGCCCATGTGGGAATTGAACCAGCCACCCTGTTGCCCAGAGCTCATGCTCTTAACCAACTGAGCCACTTGGCTGGCCCCTGGCTTAATATTTTAGATGTATTGACTCTACTGAACCAGGCTGCATGGGTCATTGAAGAGAAAATTTACATCTGCTAATGACCCCCCTTGGCAATGGGCAGTCTGTGCTCTCTGTTCTGCCAAGGAATCCCAGAAGCACCAAAGAAAAGGAAGGAGGAGCTGGTTTTTCAAAGTATAGACTACACAACTACTTAGAAATCCAGACCTTTGTCTGAGACCTGCGGACCTGGAGAAACACTGCAGACTGAATTAGGAGATTCACAAGAAGTTATTGCTGGTATTTCAGATTTCATTTGGAAGATCCTGAGAAAGTTAAATCTTCCTTTCAGGGCCGGCCGAGTGGCACGTTGGTTAAGAGTTGGCTTGGGATGCCAGCTCTGAGCAGCAGGGCCCCAGTTCGGATCCCACATGAGGGTCGGTGATGCTGCACCCTCTACAGCTAAGATTGTGAACAACAGCTTGACCTGGAGCTGGGCTGCTGTGAGTGGCCGGCAACTGCATAGGCTGCAGCCTCTGCTGCAGTGGGCTGCCATAAGCTACTGTGAGTGGCCGGCAGCAGGCATGAGCTACCAAGAGCTGCCAAGAGCTTCCCTGAGTGGCTGTCCAGTGACCAGTGACTGATCTGCCTCACCCGGGAAGAGCGCAATGATAATACCAACATGGACCAGTGAAGCAACGTCCTCTACAACTAGACTGAAGAACAAAAGGACAGTAACTTGTCTGTTTCCCTTTCCCGATTCCCCAGTGCTGTTCCCCTCCCCCAATTTTCCCAATAAAATCTTAAAAAAAAAATCTTCCTTTCATTGTAGTAGAATTTAATCTCTGTGACAACTGGGATTTCTGTCTGTTCCCTGCTGAATCCCCATTGCCTAGAAGAGTATACAAGAGACACTCACAAAATATTTATTGACTGATCAAGTGAATAAATGAATGACATGCACACAGAAGAGACTAAAGCCACCTGAGGGCAGGGACCTTGCCTGTCTTGTTTTCCTCATTGTTCCCAAACATGATATCCTGAATCATGCCTGACATAGAGTAAATGCTCTGTTAAAGTTTCCTGAATGAATAAACAAAGAGTAAATTGGACCTGGCTGGCCATTATGGGACAGGTGCATGATGAATAAGCCAAACGAGCAGAAAGGAAACAGCATGGGTCTGATACCCTAAGAACATTGAAGAAGTTGAGACCAAGAGGGAGGGCTGCTGCCATCCTGCCTTCCTGCCCTCTCTGGATACCCTACCTACTATGCTTGGGCCAGTGCGAATGTGCTTCTTCTCTTGCAATACTAGTAGCCCAATTAGAGCATTGCTGGATCCATTCATAAAAGACCAGATGTCTAACAGATACACCGGGGGTGCCAAAAAAATGTGTGCACATTTTAAGAGATGTTATCTATGCATTACTTTTTGAAGTTGAGTTGAATTACTGTAGCAATGCATAGTACGATGCTCGCTCAAGAGATGGCGTTAATCAAATGAATGCTACCATCACCACGCAATAAGCAGGACAGTCAAGGAAAATGGTGGAAGTACAGGTGTTGCTTGAGAAGCGTAAGACCATTTTGAAGTGCTATTTAAAATTCGAGAACGTTGTGGAAGTACAACGACAATGGAGGCGTGAGTATGCAACAGAACCTCCAACATGCCTAACAATTGCGCATATTTGTGATAAGTTTGAGACGCATAGTAGTGTGTGAAGGGATTGAAATGGCATGGGCAGCGATACAAGGGGACACTTTGGTCAACGTTGCTCAAGCAGTAGTTCCCCATAATCAGAAATGTTGGATGCTGATGGTAATAACCACTTTGAGCACCTCTTGTAATTGCAGAAGTCAAATGTGACTTGTATTCATCTTTTGTTATCAGTACATGTTGAGCATTATAACTTTAATACAGTTTTTTCCTTTCTTAAAATTTGTATACATTTTTTTTGCACCCTCTGTATTTGAGCAAGTGGTTGTTTTGTTTTGTTTTGCTTGTTTTTGCCACTGAGTGTTGTTAAAGGTTGAAAAGAGCTAGAAAGAGAGAGGAGACGGGCACTCCAAAGTCTTAGGGAATGGATGTTATCATCTCTGTGGGCTGAGGGGCTCCTTCCCTTCCCCCTCAAATTGAGCTGTTTATCTTCAGCTTAGCTACAAGCTACTAGCCCACTTACTTAGAAGCTCATGCTGTAAATTCAAGGTAAGATCAGCCACATGCCAGAGAACTCCAAGGGAGGTGTAGTGGATTGTGCTCTAGACTTTGCAGGGTGGTGATGTGAGTCTAGGGTCCAGACCTTTCTCAGCCATTGACTAGCTCTGTGGTTGGGCAAGTTATCCAGTCTTTCAGCTTCAGTTTCTTATACAATGGGAATAAGAACACTTAACTCTCAGGTTGTTGGGAGAATTAAAGGCAGTGCCCCGCATATAGAAGGGGCTCCATATGTGTGACCTGACTGACCAACTGTGTATGCTTGTAAAGCACTGCAACTCACCGAAAATTTTCCTATATTTTAAGTCCTTTAAATCTCACGATTTGCAAAATTTGCAGAGTGGATCCCAGCATTCTCATTTTACAGATAAAGAAACTGAGGTTAAATAAGATAAGTGACTTGTCCAAGGTTAGCCACAGAGTGAGTGTTCGAACGTTGTCCCAAGTCCCAGTTTCTTCCCACAGCACTGCCTTCAGCACAAGAAAGCAAGACAGGTCATAAGATGTACAACGACTAAGTTACCTTTATGTTGGCTGTATCTCTCTGCTTAATCACACAAGGCTTTTTTCAGTGATTTGTGTCCAGGAGGATGAATGATTCAACATATGAAGGAATGAATGAACGGGTAAATGAATGAATGAAACTTCCTGTCTTAATTCTACTCCACCCATGATTTGCAACAAAACATGGGACTCTCATCTAGACTAAGCTCTCTAGGGCCTCCTGGTGTATGTTTCTCTCCCTCCCTTGGGAATATCTATATCACAGGCCTGGGGATGGGTGCAGCTCACACCAGCCCCTCTTCTGACAGCAAGGGAAGCAGAGGGCAGCCCTGCCCATTCTACGTACTGGTTTCTGCAGTCTCGTACTCGCTGTCTCTGAGAAGCTCAAAGATGTCCACTTCGACCTTGGCCTTGCCCAGCCTCTCAGGAGTGCGGTTGATGCGGTTCTTGGCCAGGGTGATGGAGAGCCGCTCCCCTCTGCTGCACTCCATGGGGTCATCCAAGATAGCAGCTGTGGGCAGGCAACCACATGGAGAGTGTTGGTATCCTCTACCGGTACCCCCCCTCCTTCTGCAATTTCCCACCAAGGTCACCTTCCTCTTCCAGGCAGCTCCCACATACCCCTCCAGCCAGCCACCCTCAGAACTGTCCTCGAAGCAAGTCCTCTACATTCTAAGGGTCTTGGTTGGCAGCCAGGTAGAGCAGTGAATTCTAATTGTGGATCCACCTCAGGAATCCTGGAATGTCATGGCAGCAGTCCTGTAATGACCAATGGGGGTCTATCTGTATGAGGTCCCCAGGCCCAAGCATGGTGACACCCTTGGATATATATCACCATGCACACACAGGTACATGTGTGCAAAGGAAGGGAGATAGTAGCTGCCCTTCGAACACTGTATTTTATTAGAAACTCTCCCAAGTGAGAGGTTAAAGAAGCCGAGGTTTGAGAGAGAGAGAGAGAGAGACAGAGAGGGAGAGAGAGAGAGACAGAGAGATGTAATATAGAGGAGCAGCTGCAAGATACTGCTGAACGCTGGCTCTCCAGGCTCTGACACTGACAAGCCATATCATCCACTGAGCTATATTGTCCCTCTGAGCTTTTCCTCACTGAACATCAGGAATAGTAAGAGCCTCATGAGGTTGATGTGAGGATTCAAAAAGATAATATAGGTAAGTGGCACATTGTATTGGGTCGCCGGGAAAGTCATATTTTTCTATGTTTTTCAATGCAAAAATGTGTCATGACTTTCCCGACGACCCAATATAAATGTAACCTGTGTGACTTAATCAATGTGACTGGCGTCCATTTAATGGAGTGGTATAGTGCCAGTAGCTGCCCAACTTCTGTAAGCAGTATTAAAGATAAGTGTTATGGTATCATAGAAACCTGGGTTCAAATCCCAGCTCCACCTCATATTAGCCATGGGACCTCAGTTTCGTCATTTGTAAAATGGGGAAAGAGACTACTCCTTGGGCTATTCTGAAGATTACATGAATAACAAGAGTGGAGTGCTCAGCACAGTAACTGCCGCACTGTAAACACTCAATAAAGCTAACTATTGATATCATTCATTCTCTTTTTTTTTAGCTGAGCCATTGCCAGCTCAGTGGCAGCTCAGCTCGGGCCGGGCCGGGCATCGAACCGTTGTTGCTCAGAGCTCTCACTCTTGAGCGAGCTCTTAAACAACTGAGCCATTCGGCCAGCCCTTTCATTCATTCTCTTGGTAGGAGAAGTTATGAAATTGAAACTCTCTACACAAATACTTGTACACAAATGTTCACAGAAGATTTATTCATAATAGCCAAAAAGTGGAAAAACCCAAGCACCCATCAGCTGGTGAATGGATAAACAACATGTGGCAATGGAATATTATCTGACAAAGGAATGTTATACAATGGAATATTATTTGACCATAAAAATAAATGAAGTACTGATACTCCCTGAAACATTATGCTAAGTGAAATAAGCCAGTCACAAAAGACCACATGGAAGATTCCATTTATATAAAATGTCCTGAATAGGTAAATCCATAGATACAGAAAGTAGATTAGTGGTTGCCCTATTGGCAGTGGTGGTGGGTAGGGGTGCAGGTGGGGAGGTTAAAACTGGGAAGAAATGAAGAGTGACTGCTAGTGCATATAGTATTTCTTTTGGAGATGTGAAATGTTTTAAAATTGATTGTGGCGATGAATGCACAATTCTGTGGATACATTAAAAACCACTAAATTGTATACTTTAAACGATTGAATTGTATGGTATATGAATTCTATCTCAATAAAGCTGTTACAAAAAAAGAACTATCAAGCATACCTTTCAGAAGTTGAAAGAGTTCTGAGGCTCAGAAAAGCAATATGGGAATTCAGGCCAAATAGATTTTACCAACATGTGGTCCTTGAATTTCTGCGGCTGGTGTGGATAGAGGTGCTCAGGTGCCATGCTATCTTTTTCTGTATATTGCTCCCATAGCTACTGTGACCCATTTTCTAAACTAAAAACCAGGACAGAGAATATTACAAAGCATTTTTTTCTGATTTGTGGATTTATTTATATGCATAGCCTTATTGAACAATAAAAATTAGATTTCACTTACACAGGCTGGTTATATATTGGGCAACAGAGGTGCATCCCAAGACCTAGGCAACAAAGTGGGCTTCTGTGAGTTAAGTCGCCAAGATCATGCACAACTCATGGGACTCACCACCTGCAGGAGCGGCCAAAAGGCTATAAATGTATGTATGACTGAAGAGACTGGGGACACCTAAAACTCCCCCCCCCCCAATAGATTTTAGGAAAGCAAGACCAGAATGAGACTGCTACTAAGGAATCAATAGCCTAAACAATTACACTATACTGTCCTAGGAGTGAGACTTTGGGAACAGAAGGAAAATAAGGTAGTCTGGAGGAGTGATTCTCAAATGGACTCCTTCAAGAAGCAGAGGGGGCTTCACAGAGGTCTCTAGCCACACACCAGCTTCAACTAGCACAGCTCCATATCCATCAGTTTTAGATAGCAGTGTTCCACATAAGACTTGATGTGGAAAAAAAATGTTTCACTGTTAAAAATATAATAGAAACCATTAGCCTAGCCCTAGAGCACAGAAAACAGACATCTAAAGTGTCAGGAATTGCCTATATTTCCTGTGCTATACTTTACATTCCCATGACTATTTTTATAACTGGCAATGTATACTTCATAATCCCTTTCACCTTTTTCACTAATCCCCCAATCCCTCGGCCATTTGGCAACCATCAATTTGTTCTCTGTATCTGTGAATTTGTTCTTATTTTGTTCATTTGTTCATTTTGTTTTTTTTAGATTCCACATATAAGTGCTATTATATGGTATTTGTCTTTCTCTGTCTGACTCATTTCACTTAGCGTAATACACTCTAGGTCCACCAGTGTTGTTGCAGATGGCAAGATTTCATTCTTTTTTATGGCCATGTAATATTCCACTGTATATATGCACCACCTCTTCTTTATCCATTCATCTATCAACGGACACTTAGGTTGCTTCCATACCTTGCCTATTGTAAATAATGCTGCAATGAACATAGAGGTGCAGGCATCTTTTCAAATTAGTCTTTTGGATTTCTTCAGATAAATACCCAGGAATGAAATTGCTGGGTCATATGGTAGTTCTATTTTTAATTTTTTTGTTTTCCATAGTGGCTGCAACAATTTACAATCCCACCAACAGTGCACAAGGGTTCCCTTTTCTCCACATTCTCTCCAGCACTAGTTGTTTGTTGATTTATTGATGATAGCCATTCTGACAGGTGTTAGATATCTCATTGTGCTTTTAGTCAATAATATTATAATAACTATATATGGTGTCAGATGGGTACTAGACTTACTGAGTGATCACTTCATATGGTATATACAAATGTCTAATTACTATGTTGTACACCTGACACTAATATAATATTGTATGTCAAATGTAATTGAAAAATAAATTAAAAAAATAAAATGTCAGAAATTGGCAGAGCCATCCCACAAGTCACGTGAAAGAGGCACTAGATCCATGACATACAAGCTTTATGTTTATAGGTGCACATTTATTCAGGGACCACAAACACGTTAGTGCAAGTGATTCATGGACACGACCTCATTTAATCTCTCAAACAGCTCTTTGAGGTGACCGTGTCGTCTGTGTCATCCTCACTTGGAGATGAGAAAACGGAGTTCGGAGAGGTCAAGCTACCTGCCCACACTCACAGGGCTGGTGAGAGGTAGAGAAGGGAGGTGATCCCAGGCCATAGACTCTGAACTCTTAAGCACGGCTCATCTTCCTTCTAATTGGGTCCCCAGGGATTTGCTGTTCAGAAGAGGGTACACTAGGTAGAGATGCCTTAGTCAGCTCTAGCTGTTACAACATGACTGGGTGGCTTAAACAAAAGACATTCATTTCTCACAGTTCTGGAGGCTGGGAAGTCTGAGATCAGGGTGCTGGCATGGTTGGGTTCCAGTGAGGGCCTGCTTCCTGGTTTGCAATGATTATCTTCTCACTGTGTCCTCAGGTGGCAGAGAGAGAGGAAGAATAATCTCTCTAGTCACTTTTAAGAGGGTACTAATCCCATCATAGGGGCCCCACCTTCATGACCTCATCCAAACCTATCACTTTGCAAAGGCCCTACCTCCTAGTACCATTACATCAGGGGTTTGAGTTCCATCATATGAATACTGGGGAGACACAAATATTCAGTAGGACATGTGAGGCTTGTAGTCACCACAAAGGAAGTCTCACCAAGGCAAATCAACTCCAAAACACCAATAGGCTGGACCCTGGCCCTCTGGACATTCCCACAGGTAATGCCCTCCAATCCGCATGACATTGTCAGACTAGGCACAGCTATCTTTCTCTTTGGGCAATGTGACCTCACTATTAGAAAATTTTCAATCTACATTCTATTAAATATTTAATTAATCACTTATAACAAAAGAAATTAATAAAGTAATCTCTCAGAAAATTCCCATGTCCCCTGGGGATCTGGGAACTTGGGCTTCTAGGGTGAGAGGAGTGACTTTAGAAATGTTTTGATCAGGTTTTTCATGCTGTGGCACAACACTGAACTTGGCTCTGCCCCATCAGTACACAGGGGACCCAATGACACCTACACCATAGGAGGCAACACATATGTAGTGCTCTATTCCAGAGCCTATCAGTTTTGTTCCCTTCTTTTTGCAGAGTACACATTCAAGATGTGTGCTATGGACTGAATTATGTTCTCTAAATTCATATGTCAAAGTCCTAACCCTCAGCATGGCTACAATTTAGAATAGAGCCTTTAAGATGTTATTAAGGTTAAATGAGGTGAAAATAGTGGGACCCTGATATGACAGGATTAGTGCCCTTCTACGAAAAGACATCAAATCTCTCTCTCCCTCCTTCTCTCTCTCTCTCTCTCTCTCTCTCTCTCTCTCTCTC
>NW_017732370.1:332278-355484 GCF_001890085.2 Hipposideros armiger | reverse complement strand
CTCTTTCTCTCTCTCTCTCTCCCCACCCCCGCACCCCCATGTGAGGAAACAGCAAGGAAGTTGCTGTCTGAGAGCCAGGAACTGTGCTCTCACCAGAAACCAAGGCTGCTGGCACCCTGCTCTTGGACTTCCAGCCTCCAGAACTGTGAGAAATAAATGTCTGTTGTTGACTCCACCCAGTCTGTGGTATTTTGTTATGGTAACATGAACTGACAAAGACAATGGGCTAATACAAACCCAGATGTGCAAGACACCAGCCAGCCAATCAACTCAGAGCATCACTGGACACACATCGAGGCAGGAGTATCATGGCAAGGTGGGGAACAGGGGATGTGGAAAAGTTATACTAAGGGGTGTATGAGGTCCCTCCAGTGCTCTTTTCCTCCTTCCCTCCCTGCAGGGTCCAAGGCAGGACTCTGTACTCAGAGGTATTTAGTGGGTGTTCACCAACTCATTAAAATCCACAGTTCTGCCCTTCCTTCCACCCAACCCCTGTGCCATTCTGGGCACCATTTTTCATTAGGTTTTATGAGGTGACACAATTAAGTTCAGGAACTCATCCTAGAAAAAGTGCTACATACCTCATTGCTGAATATCACTAAGGTCACCTTCGAAGCACTCCCCTTGGGAAGCTATGCACCGACGCCAGTGCCTAGTCCACTCCCAAAGCAATTTTGGAACTCTTTTTCTGGAATGGCCATCAGAGCAGTCGTATTACTCTTGATGTCCTGAATGTCACTAAAATGTCTTCCTTTCAATGTTTCCTTTATCTTCGGGTAAAGAAAGAAGTCATCGGGGGCTAGGTCAGGTGAGTAGGGAGAGTGTTCTAATACAGTTATTCGATTACTGGCTAAAAACTCCCTCACAGACAGTGCTGTGTGAGCTGGCGCGTTATCGTGATGCAAGAGTCATGAATTGTTGGCGAAATGTTCAGGTCGTCTAACTTTTTCACGCAGCCTTTTCAGCACTTCCAAATAGTAAACTTGGTTAACTGTTTGTCTAGTTGGTACAAATTCTTAATGAATAATCCCTCTTATATCAAAAAAGGGTAGCAACGTCATTGCAACAAGTTCGCAAATTTAACTGTCCGACCTTGTAGGTAATGGTTAATTTCTGGCTGGGAATAGCTCCAACTAGGGGGCTGGTCAGCATCAAACATATTAACAGAATAATTATGATGACAATAGAGACCTTGATTCTGGGCCCATGGGCACCAAGGACAAGGTACAGGCTCAGGGGCTCTCAGGACACCAGAGGATGATGTCCCCTGCAGGTGTTACAAAGCAGCAAGCATGCTTGCTGTTTGGCAGGCCTTGGTGAGGGGTTTCATGGATGAAGGAGAGCAGCGTGCTCAGGACTGAATGTTCCTGGCCTATGCTGTGTCCCTCAGGATTGGCTGTCCAGCTGAGCCAGGATGCTCAGAGTTTCCAGCCACTGCCTAATGAGGACCAAACCAACTGGCGCATCTGTAACCCCCACGTTCTGTTCTGCAGAAGAGTGCAGCAGCAGCCATGGTGAGGTTGTGAGGTCTGGGGCTGTAGCAAGGGCAGGGTTGAGATGAGGAAATAGAGCCTGAGACCAGGATCTGTCCCCTCCCCAGCCACGGGGAGTCTGTGTACAATGACTCTTCCAAACACATGTTTCCATCATGCCTCCTTCATGCCAGGGAGCTGGGTTTATACTGGGTTTATACATTTATACTGGGCCTTTCCTCCCCATGAACCAAGAGCTTTACCCTCTGCCCAGTTCTCTGAGATCTAAGTCTCATGCCAGGGGAAGGGCAGCCTCTAGACTTTATGCTCACCTCCACACCAAGTTCCTCTCCTGTTCTTGTTCCATACCTATGTCCACTCTGGAGAGATGCCTCCCCTGGGCCCGGCAGGCCTGGCTCTGCCTGCTGCAATACTTCCTGGTTCACTAATACATGTGGCCTGGATTACCCAGAGGAGGATGTAGGATCACTGACCTGCTCAAAGCCCTCAGGCCTCCCATTGTCTGAAGGCTTGGTCCCACTGGATTCTCTAGGATGGCATCAGACCCTCCAAAGCCTGGCTTCCATACACCTTTCAAGCCACAGCAGCCTCTACCACCCCGCAGTGACAGCGCCTTCACTGTAGGACCTTGGCTGGCCTTATGTTCCCGTCTCCATGCCTCTGCTAACACTGTCTCTGTCCCTTGTTCCCCCTGTCCCTATCAGGCCTCTTCTTCCCCTCAGCCTCACCTCTTCCAAGAAGCGCTCCCTGACCCCCCTCCCCCATGCTCTCTTTGAATTATTGAGAGACCACACACTGCCTTCGAGGGGTACTTACCTTTCTGTCTGTATATATGAGTTTCTTCAACTAGTTTGTACCTTAGAATCTCAGCGATGCCCCCTTCCTTTGAAACTCTCCAGGTTCACCATCACAAATTAATGTTCTCTTCCTTAGAACGCCCACAGAAATGTCTCTATACCTTTCATTAGATGCTGATCACTTCTGACACTTTTTATTATGCCTGGTCGTTTACCCATCTTTTTTGCCCCTGGACAGGCAGCTCCTTAAGGGTGAGGACCATTCCTGATTCATCTCTGGACCTGCACAATTCCAGGTACACAGGATGTGCTTAATGAATGGATACTGAGTGAATGAATAATAGGAGGCCACTTGTCTTCTCATGCCCTGCATCAAACAGCAGATACTGCGCCTGCTGGTGGCACAGTCAGCATTAGATGACGTGGGGACGGAGGGCAGCTAATGTGCAGTGGGGTCCACAGGGTGGAGGACCCACACAGAAACCTTCAGGGCACCCAGGGGCTGGCAGTTCTCTTGCTCTCTGCTCACCAGTGTAAATTGGAACAAGGCTTACCCACCCCCCTCTACAAATTCCCCACAGCCCATAAGTGACCACTCAATTAAAAAAATCAGAGTCTCGCTGATGAAGATTCCCAAGCACCTTGATAACTGATACCTCTTTAAGTGGAGGAATGGAGGTTTAACTGGACAGTCTTTGTAGGTTGCATCTATAGCACTGCCTACAGCTGTTTGGCTGGGCCAGTTAGAGCCCTGCGCTAACAATAAGAGATGGTTTGAGTCTCCAGGAAACCCATCAGCTTTACCTCCAAGCCAAGCCCCAGGCTGCTCACTCCTTGGGTCCCCAGTCACAGCCATGTGGCCATCACTCATCTGGCGCCAGCTTCCTCCACGCTCCTCTGTCCTCTTAGTGCCCTTCTTTTTCCCCCTGCTGGTCCCAGTCATCTCTCCTGCGGGAGAAAACCACACCACTATGCAGGTTGCTCCCGCCACAGACGTACACCTTTCCTCCTCACCTGGGGTGCGACACAGGACAGCCCTTGGCCTTGCTTGGCTAGCTTCTTCTCCTAGTACAGATTGTATTCCTTTGTGGGGGCTGCCATAACTAAGTACTACAGACTGGTGGCTTAAACAACAGAAATTTATTTTCCCACAGCTCTGGATGCTGGAAATACCAGATCAATGTTAGCAGTTTTGGTTTCACTCTGAGGCCGCTCTCCTTGGCTGGCATGTGGCCATCTTTTCCTCATGTCTTCACATGGTCTTCCCTCTGTGTGTGACTGTGTCCTGATGTCTTTGCATAAGGACACTAGCCATATTGGGTTAGAATGCACCCTAATGACCTCATTTTAACTTACTTACCTCTTTAAAGACCCTATTTCCAAATACAGTTACATTCCGAGGTACTGGGAGTTAGGACTTTAACATATGAATGGGAGGGGACACAAGTCAGCAGTTCACATGGACCTTTTTCGCCTGTGGCCATTCCCCAGCTACTACACCCTCACTCTTGGCCCACAGACCGGTTAAACTGAGGCCACTCTCAGTGAACTGCTTCAGCTTTGTGCCTCCACCTCTTTCCAACATGCTCCTGTTCCAGGAGTGTCCCCTCCTCCGTCCCCATGGCCCCTTCTGCGCTCCTGGCACTCTGCCTCACCATGGTTCCCTTCTCTCCTTTATCTTTAGTCTCTCTCCCAGAATGGCTCGCTCCCCTTTGCTAAAATATGGGCAGAATGCTCCCCTCCCATACGGACCTTCCACTGATCACTCTGACCGAGTAAGCCCCTCTGGCTCTCCCTTCTATTTCATCTTCAATTCAGGCCGGGCTTCCCAAGTGGTTACGAGATCTGACAATGAATTTCGCGAAGTTCGTGAACTTGCCACCGTGTGCTTACATTGGCAGAACTGTACAAACAACTCGGTAAGGTTTCATAACCTTGGTATATGAGTGTATCGCAGCTGTGTTCATGTTAACGTGTGGCGGTGTCTTGCTGAGTGGCGTTCATATTGTTGTTGCGTGTTTTTGTGTGCCATCATGAGAATGTCTGAGCTTGAATTAGAGCAATGAACAAACATTAAATTTCTTGTTAAATTTGGCAGGGGTGGAAGTGAAATCAGGAACATGTTAGTCCAAGTTTATAGAGATAATGCCATGAAAAAAACGGCAGTGTACAAATGGATTAAACATATTTCTGAGGGGAGAGAATGCATGACTGATGAAGAGAGGTCAGGGTGGCCAGTAACAAGCAGAACTGATGAAAACATTGCAAAAATTCATCGAATTGTGTGTCAAAATCATCAACTGACTGTGAGAAGCATAGCAGACCAAGTAAACATCGATAGAGAAACAGTTAGGAAAATCTTAACTGAAAATCTCGGCATGAGACAGGTGTGTGCAAAAATGGTCCCAAAGCAGCTCATCAATGAACAAAAGCAAAGGAGAGTCAAAGTTTGCCAAGATGTTTTGCAGAAGCAAGACGATGTTTTGGGCCATGTTATCACTGCTGATGAAACATGGGTGTACCAATACAACCCTGAAACAAAGCATCAAAGTGCACAATGGAAGTCAGCCAATTCTCCATGACCAAAAAAGTTCTGTCAATCCAAATCAAGAGTCAAAATGATGTTGCTAACCTTTTTTGATATCAGAGGGATTATTTATTATGAATTTGTACCAACTGGACAAACAGTTAACCAAATTTACTATTTGGAAGTACTGAAAAGGCTGTGTGACATAGATGAAAATGAACTGAACTTTTTGGCAGCAATTCATGACTCTTGCATCACGACGATGTGCCAACTCACACGGCACTGTCTGTGAGGAAGTTTTTAGCCAGTAAACAAATAACAATACTGGAACACCCTCCCTACTCACCTGATCTGGCCCCCAATTACTTCTTTCTTTACCTGAAGATAAAGGAAACATTGAAAGGAAGACATTTGTACAACATTCATGACATCAAGGGTAATACGACAACAGCTCTGATGGCCATTCCAGAAAAAGAGTTCCAAAATTGTTTTGGAGGATGCACTAGGTGCTGGCGTTGGTGCATAGCATCCCAAGGGAAGTACTTCAAAAGTGATGATTGTGATATTCAGGTACGTAGCAGTTTTTCTAGGATGAGTTCGTGAACTTAATTGTCACACCTCATATTCAACGTTTGCCAGCTTCACTTTATCCTATATTCTCTTCAACCCACTTCAGTCTTCTTTCTGTTGCCATCATCCCACTTAAACTGTACTCACTAAGTCACCATCAACACATCAACAACCATTTTCTCAAAATCGATTTTGATTTCTTATCTAATTACATTGCCAGCGGGCATTACTGTTTATCATCTGCCAGGTGTTGTTCAAAGAACATCATATGTATTATCTCATATAATCCCCACACACTACTACAACATGTCCACTTTATAGGTGAGAAAACTGAGAAAGAGGCAGGTGAAGCAGCTTGCCCAAGATCATCCAGCTCTTCATGGCAGCCTAGGCCCAGAGCCTGTGAGCTACTAGGCCACTTCATTAGGCTGCCCCACAAGTTCACTTTGCATTTGAGAGTCCTGAGTATTCTTTTTTTGCCTGAGCCCCTCACCTCCCCTGGCTTCCAGGACACAACTCCCCTGGGGTTTTCCTCCTACTTCTCTGATCATTATTTTAAGGTACACTCTTTTTGTGCCTATTCTTTAAGTACTGGTGAACCCCAAGAGTCTGTGCATAGAATTAGTGAATATATGGTCCTGTGTGAAACATCAAAAGAGACATTTGGTCCACAGTTTGTTACAGACAACAAACACTGAACCACATTCAAATTGTAAGGATGTTATTTTTCTTATAATTCTTGAGGAATCTTGGATTTCACATTGATTCTTGTTCTTCCTTTTCATGAAGTTTGGCAGGGTTATTCTGAATCAATGAGCAATTGCTTGAGTATATCCCAATCTGATTATTGGTTTTCTACTCATTCTATGTGAACAGTTTAGTGATACAGATTTGTTTCTTCTAATATCTTCATGAGGGTGGCATCATCCGTATTATTTGAATGTGAAAATCAGGAACCTGGGTGATAGCTCATTCATGGCTCAGCTGTTGGTCTTTTTTATTTTTTTTAAGATTTTATTGGGGAATTGGGGGAGGGGAACAGACAAGTTGTTGTCCTTTTGTTCTTCGGTCTAGTTGTGGAAGACGTCGCTTCACTGGCTCATGTTGGTATTATAATCATTGTGCTCTTCCCGGCTCAGGCAGTCGGTCGCCGGCCATTGGACAACCTGACCGCTTATGGTGGCTCATGGCAGCTCACTGCAGCAGGGGCTGCAGCCTATGCAGTTGCCGGCCACTCACAGCAGCCCAGCTCCAGGTCGAGCTGTTGTTCACAATCTTAGTTGTAGAGGGTACAGCATCACTGGCCCATGTGGGAACCAAACCGGTGACCCTGCTGCTCAGAGCTTGCGCTCCCAAGCCAACTCTTAACCAACTGAGCCACTCGGCCGGCCCTCAGCTGTTGGTCTTTTCACACTTCAAGGACCTCTGGGCATGGACCAAATGTCTCTGTGGATGTTTTGGACAAGACCAAATCTCCTTCAAGGGTACAGAGCCCTTTTCTTGCCTTACACCCAGAAGTCTCCTAAGCAATCTCATTCACAGCCACCTCCATGGGGATACTTATGTCAACCTGCCTGATGACATCTCCATGTAAAAGTCTGATGAGCATCTCAAATTTATTAAGACTTAAAGTAAACCCACTCTCTTCCCTGCTATATGCTTCCTGTTATATTCCTAAGTTTAGTTAGCTAATGGCAGCACCAGCTACCCAGGCCTCATCCCAACTCCTCACTTCCCGACTGCTCTGGTTTTAACTTCTCAATATTTCTTGAATCAGTCCTCTTCTCTCCAGTCTTAACAGCATTGTCTAATTCAGTCCTTTCATCTTAAGTACTTAACTGCAACCTCTTAACTCTCACTTGGTTTTCCCACTGGAGTTTTAAGCACCATCCAGCACTCCTCAATTACTCCCACATGCAGCTCCCCGACTGATCACTTTAAGGTGCAAACCCCTGCTTTTAGCTTTCAATCTCAAAATAAATGGAATTACTTGACATGGCAGACAAAACCTGGTTCTCTCTCTAGAACCTTATATTCTGCTTCTCTGTTCATTCCTCTCTAACTTCTAAAAATATTGAACTACCCATAACACCACCTAAACACACACACACACACACACACACACACACACACACTCTGCTGTTTCATGTCTACATACTTTTGTTTATGCTCCTTCTACATTCTCACCTTTGCTCACTCACCCACCACTCTCATTCAGAATGAATCTTCAGCTCAGAAATTCTCTCCTTCTCAGAACACAGAGATTGATCAAGTTCCCTAACTATGTATAATCATAGAATTCCATACATCTTATACTCTATTTCAATTATTGGGTTAGTCTTTAACTTTCCCTCTTTAATTTTTCCTATTCCCAGTACCTGGTACCCCACTGATAACAGGAGGCACTTTATAAATGTTTGAGCCAAATTGTCTTGGCTTTGAGTGATTTTATGCCAACTCCTATTCTTCCATCAAAATTAGTATTCTGACCCATACATATATGGACAACTGATTTTGACAAACGTGCAGTGAAAAATTTGTCTTTTAAACAAATTGTGCAGGAAGAAAAAACACTTCAAGCTCTGTCTTATCCTATATATACACAAAAATTAACACAAAATGGACTTTTTTCTAGAAGAAAATCTTTGTGACCTTGAGTTAGAAAAAGATTTTTTAGATATGATACCAAAAGCAAAACCCATAAAATAAAATATGGACAAACTGGATTTCATCAAAATTAAAAATGCCTGATCTTTAAAAGACACTACTAACAAAATGAAAAGACAAGTCACAGACTGGGAGAAGATATTCTATGCAAAGCATGTACCTGATAAAGGACTTACCCAGAATATACAAAGAACTCTCAAAACTTAACAATAAAAAACCAAAAAACCCAATTTTAAAAAATGGGCAAATTATTTGCATAGACACTTCACCAAAGAAATTATATGGGTGGGAAACAAGAATGTGAAACTATGCTCAACATCATTAGTCATTATGGAAATACAGATTACAACCATAACGAGATATTGTCATAAACCTAGTAGAATGGCTAAAATTAAAAAGCCCAATCATACTGAGTAAGCAAGGATATGGAAGAATTGAAACTCTCATGCTACCGATTGGACTGCAAAATGGTATAACCATTTGGAAAACAGTTTGGCAGTTTCTTAAGATGTCAAACATACACTTACTATATGATTCAGTCATTCCACTCCTAGGTATTTATCCAAAAGAAAAGAAAGCATACATGTACAAAAAAATTGGTACAAAAATATTCATAATAACTTCATCCATAATAGTCAAAGATTGGAAATAACCATTAAGAGGTGAATGAATAAACAAATTATAGTATATCCATACAATAAAATGCTACCCAATGACAAAATGGAATGAAAGAAGCCAGACAAAAAAGAGTACATACTATATGATTCCATTTATAGAAAATACAAACTAATGTAGAGTGACAGAAAGTAGATCAGTGGTTGTCTGCAGATGGGGTTGGGGGTAGCATAGGAAGGAGCAGGAGTGAGGAATTACAAAATGGCACCAGGAAACTTGTTTTGGGCAATGAAAAAAATTCATTGTCTTGATTGTGCTGATAGTGTTATGAAGGTATGCATGGCAAAACTTATCAAATTATACACTTCAAAATATATGCAATTTATTGCATGTAAATCATAACTTGATTTTTAAAAAATACTTTAATGAGAAAAAAAATTACTGTTTCTCTGGCTCCTCCCTAACTTCTCTCTCCCCTCCCCCCTCACAGCAACTCAAACATCTTAAACTCTGTGGTTTATACCCATTGCCTTCAATTCCTCTGCATCTTCTCCATTCTGAGCCTCTACCATCTCTGTATTCACTCTCAGAAATCATCAAGGTTCTCCTTCTTTGCAAATCCAAAGGTCCTTCCTTGGTTTTCAGGGGTTTGAAGCTCTCTGAAGCACTTGTGACTGGAGGTTTTTCTTGGCACCGTCTTTTGACATCTGTGATATGACACTAGTCTGATTTTCATTCTGGTCATCTTTCCCCTAACCCCCTACTCTCTTCTATTATGACCTTAGCTGTGTTTCCCAAATCTCACACTCTGGATTTAGTCTTCAGTCTACTTTCTCTACATGGTGTGCTTCCTCCCTTGCAGAATTAAACCTCAACTATCAGATCTATGCAGATAATTCCAAAATCCCTAGCTCCAGCCCCAATTTCTCATCCACACATCAGACTCCTATTTCTGGCTGCTAAAGGGGACATTGCCCCTTGGAGGTCCTTCCAAACGCCATGTTCCAAACATAACCCATTGTCTTTTCATAGAATGGCAGCTGTTTCTGGCTTTCCAGTTTCAATTAGTAGCACCAGTTTCCCACATGCAATTCATATGAGAGCTTTCTGGCACCCTCCCCAACCTTTCAGCCACTTTATGTGTTCCATGACTGAGGACCGCTCAGGGATTTCCCTCCTGTCCACTGTTCTCTTTCTGTTCCCACTGCTGCCACCCCTGCCTCTTTCCAGTAATACCCTTAACCTGTTTCCTGTCTCCAGTCTCTCCTGAACTAATCCAGCTACTCCTCACTGCAGATTCACCTACCTGGTCCCCACACCCTCCACAATCTGGCCCCCCACCTGCCTTTCCAAGCTCACTAAATTCGATGACCGCTTAGCTACATCTAGGTAATCCTTGCTGAACACTGAATAGAGCATGGGTCTTTGCCCTGTCTTTCTCCCAGGTGGTCTCTTCTCCCTGGAGAGCTCTCTGCTTTTCTTTAGCCATAGCCAAATCCTACCAAAATTATCCTCCATTCTCAGGCCTACTCCTACCCCGCCCCAAGTAACCATTGGACTGCTCCAGCCCACGCTGATTTTGCTGTCTTCAGATCCCCAAAATGCTTATTGTCTGTGTCATGCATTTAGCACTTAACCTTGTGCTTCATAATTGATATAGGAAATACATTCATTCATTCAAACATTCCATTATTTATTCATTCATAAAATACTTATTAAGTGCCTATCATAAGCAAGGCACTACGTACATAGAGAAGGCTAAGATGTATCTCTGCTTTCATAGTGTCCAGAAGATGATATGGCCATAAAAACAAATAGCCAGAACCCAGTAAGTTAAGTGATATGACAAATTCAATTATGCTCTAGCCATAAGCCACCTGGGTTCTCACTATGATGAGAAATCATAGACAACTAAGACAGGGTCCTTGGTTCTCAAAGACGTTTGTGGGGATGGGGGTGAAGGGGGTGAGGAAACAGATATTTACTGTACAATGAAGTAAGTGGTTCAACAGAATCACAAATTTCAAAGGAAGCATAGATAAAGGAAAACTAAACTCCTGTGGGTGGTGGAGGGAAGTTAGAGGGAAGGCCTATTTATATTTATCTCAAATACATGTGGTGAGCTTCTGCTACCTACCACAGGTACTGTACTAGGTTTCACTGAAGAGTCTACCTTGAAGTTTGCCAACCTTGAAGTTGGCATGTGAGTTTCCCAGGGAGGCAGGGGAACAAAATGTGTCCCAGTAAAAGGAGCCACCAAAGGCATGAGGAAGCCTGGGGCAACTGGCTCATCTGGCCCAAGGGTCCCGAGTGTCTGGCAGGGGTGGCTGGGTGGGAGGAGAGGAGCCTGGGTGTGAATGACCTTGTGTGTCATGTTAAGGAATTTGGGCCGTACCCTGTAGGGACTGAGGAACAACAGCAGGACTTTCAACAGACAGTGAGATCATAAGATTTGCATTTTAGGACTGCCACTCTTACAGCACTGTAGACAGACTGGAGAGAGAACTGAAACAGGAGCTGGAAAGGCCAGTTTGGGGTTAATTTTAATAGCCCAAGAAAGAGATGAGGCAGGTACTGAGGGGCAGGTGGTGAGGATCATAGAGAGAGGGCAGACTCAAGTGAGCTTCATGGGTCGAGTTCAAGGGAGGCAGCCAGGTGTGGATGGGTGGGAGGAGCTGAGAAGGGCTCTTGCCTTCACTTACTATTTAGGTGGTGATATCACTGATTCGGATAAAAAATATGGGAGATGAAGGTCGTTCCTTTTTTGGTTTTGGAGAAGGATAGAGATGATGAGTTAGGGGTAGTATTCATTAAGTTTTGGGTATTTTTTATCAGCAGACAATTATTGGCCTGGCTCTCCAGAGAACCATCCAGGCTGAAGATACAGACCTGGGAGACTTGGGGTTAGGGTGGGAATGACAACCGGGATCTGGCATAGGGTGGAGGGTGAGGTGAATAAGGAGTTGAGAGAGACTAAGATTAATCACTTCTATTTTCCCTGAGAAGAAACAAGATAGTCACCTTCTGAGAGCAGGGGTGACAAAGACGGGGTAGGTTGCTTCAGATGAAAGCTTAGACTAGGTGCTCTGATGCGTAAAGGTATTTCTGTCTGGGCCCAGTTGAAATGAAGAGATGTTGGTGTGTTTCTGCAAGCAGCCTCAGGGCACAGACAAAAGCAAGGAAGGGAAATGTCAAAACAATGGAGAGTAGGAGTTATCAGGTGTGTTGGCAGGATAAGGGGACAAAGCAATTGAAGGCACTAACAGGAATGGGGTACAGGATGATAGGCGATGGTTGTCCAATTGGTTAGACCTGGAGGGGACGAGAGGGTGTGGAATACTTGGAGTATGTGGATATGTGAGTATGTGGAAGAGCATTAATACTGAGAGCAAAATGGGAAAAGCTAGAACAGGATGCTGTTTTCAGATGGTGGGATTTTGAAATTTCAGGTTTTAGAGGCAGACTAGGATCAAGGGTTGCCATAATTCAGATGTGGTTTAAACAGTGACGTGGAGAGGGACAAGGTCACTGGAGGGGAGGAAGTTAAGGATCCCCAAGGCAATGGCATTGAAGGGATGGGTTCGTGGGCATTGAGGATGGTCAGGGCAAGAGGAAAGGCAGAGCGAGAGGAAGGCCATAAGCCAGGAGTCAAAAGCCTGTATGAGAATATCAGGCATAAGGTGAGTGAGCCCTTGTCCTGGCAAATAATGGGGGGCAACGGTGTTTGTAAGTTGCACTGGGACTCCCTAAACACAGCTGCCACTCTTTTGAGTGAGCAATGCCTTTTCAGGTGGGTGGAAGAGAAGCACTCCACCTGAAAGGTTTGGGCTCCAGCAAGTAGAGGGGGCTGTGTGTGATGGATCTGACCTGGCAGCACAGTGAAAGCTGAAAAAGCCTAGGGGGAGGTCAGGAGAGGGAGTGTGAGCGAGGAGACAGCACAGAGCGGGGAGGGGAAGTGATCCGAGAAGAATGGGTGATGGGGCCTGTACACGAGAGTACTGCAGAGTACTGTTTCCTGGTGCCACGCAGCTGCTTTCTGAACTGTGAACACCTTGAGTGCAGGAACCCTGTCTCTTCTTTTCTGAAGTCCTCCACGCAACTCAGCAGAGATCCAGACAACTGTTAGTCACACATGCCTTCCAAATTTATTAAAAGACTTGATCGTGACGTGTATTAATTGTTGGACTTTCACAACACTGTTCACCTTTTGGTTCATCCCTTAAGCCTTCATACCCTCACAGTTAACAAAGGACATGGCCCCTGAAAAAAAAATTATGAATGAAGTCCGTGGCTTAACCAGCAATTCCATCTGTTGTTAGTACCTTGTTATATGGCCACTCTATAAGGTCTCTGTGTACCCGATTGATAGTCTCAGTTAACCTGAAGCTGTTCCTTTCTCTCTCTGGCCCTTGCCACCTACTTCTAGGTTTTCTATGGGGAAGGGTAGTCCCCATGTGTTCTCCTGGTCTCAGAGGGAGCCCCCAGCTCTGTCTGTGGCAGTTCCCCTGGACAGCTCTGACTGGACCAGATGCATGACTGCGGCAGGGCAGTGCCCAGGATATCCATGCTCGAAGCTCACTGCATGCAGAGCCAGGTGGGGGAGAGAAATAGCGAGCTGGAGTTGCCTGTTTATCTTTTCTAATGGCTGCTGGTGACAGCTTTCTAGCCGAGTTATGGGACAGAGCAGAATGAAGGCTGCTGGGAACCTCAATGGCCAGCATGTACGAGGATGCCAGGCAAGGTCTGCCTTAACGCCAGAGGAGTCTGAGCCCAGGTCAGCTTCACTGTCTAGGGGAATTCATTGTGACAAGCAGTTACTGAGCACCTACCTGACACCAGGCACAAGGGGTGCAGATGCAGTTGAGAACCCAAGCCATGGAGACATGAAGCAGTTCTGGCCCTGCTCTCAAAGACTCATGGACTAGTTGGGGAGATGGTGATGGGGGTGGGGAGTGAGAGTAGAGAGCACAAGCAATGTGCAAGGGCAGACTCTGAAACGTGAACTCACTGGGGCAGCCGGCAGGTGCCATCCCAGAATCCACTGCAGCTCCATGTTGTCTGAAGACCTACTTGTCAATCTCCATCAAGCTATGTCACCATTGTTTCACGTTCCCTCCCTGATTCCAGGGAGGGAGACCCTAAGCCATAATACCACTGGAGGGGTTCTTATCTCTACATTTTACCTAAGGCTGTGAATAACTGAATGTCATGCCCACTAGAATTTACAATGCAGGACCTTGTCATCTCTAACAGAAATGGCAATTACAATGGCAGCTAGAAGATTAACATGTTTGGTTGATGCTAATCTCCCTCCACCCAAGGAAAAGAGCAAGTGAGAGATAATGACAGATTAGAACTGCTTTGAGGTTTTTTTTGCAAGAATATGGCTAGAAAAATACATTCCTTTGATTGTTTCCACTTGGAAGTTATCTGTCTCTTTCCCCAGGAGATCAAAGCACAAGTAGTAGATCCTCTTATTCACCATCATCATCCTCCTGGACAAGAGTCAGAACAGGAAAGGGAACATTTACCCAGAAGGACACGGGGGTTTAAAGAATATAAGCTAGGGACCCACAGTGGGAGAAGAATAGAATATTTTTTCTCTCATTCATTCGAAAAATATTCAGATAATCTGTCATCCTCTCATGCTTGCCCTTTTCCTAAAGTGAAAGGGAGGAGATTCATATCAACAAAATGTGTCAAACTTCTAGCTCACATTATAATTACTGTTTCAGGCTGGGGATGACAGTAACTGTTCTATGTGCTGGGGAGTCAGGGAAAGTCCCCATAAAGTCTACATCTGGACTGTAGCTAGGAACTCCGTCCCAAGCCACACTCAGTGTCCCTGCAGTGGGCACCTCCCTGTCGTGCTACCTCCCTCATAGTCTGTACAGATCTCAACATCTGTTGTGGCACTTCACCAAAACAAGCACCTCTCAGATCTGTTTTCCCTCAGAAACCATGTAGGTGCCACATTTCTCCTTGAGACTAAGCTGCTTGTTAGCTGGGGACCGTGGGCGCCTCAGGGTAGAGGGAGAGTGAGAAGCTGGGAAGGTCCCTTCAGGAGGCAAAAGGGCCCTTGCCACCTAGAGCCATGAAGAGCAGCTCAAGGTGGGAGAGAAGCCCATTGAGAGGAAGGGCCTTTGCCCAGATTCTGCATCAGAACCCAGCAGACTGAGTCTTGGTTTTGCTTTTCTTGGCCACCCTATGCTGACTGTCTGAGTTTCCTAAAGAGATGCTGTTGGTTGGAAGAGATGCTTAGCGGCTGTTGTCAGCTATTTAAAATGTATAGCGGGGGCCGGCCGAGTGGCGCGATGGTTAAGAACTGGCTTGGGACGCCAGAGGGCCCCGGTTCGGATCCCACATATGAGGGCCAGTGACACTGCCCTCTGCAGCTAAGATGCTGAACAACAGCTCAACCTGGAGCTGGGCTGCCGTGAGTCGCCGGCGATGGCGTGGGCTGCAGTCCCTGTGGCAGTGGGTTGCCATGGGCTACCTTGTGTAGCCAGCAGCCAGCGTGAGCTGCCAGCAGCCGCAGTGAGCGGACGTCCAGAGGCCGGCGACTGATCTGCCTCGCCNAGGAAGAGTGCAATGATGGTGCCAACTTGGGCCAGTGAAGCAATGTCCTCCACAACTAGACTGAAGAACAAAAAATGACAGCAACTTGTCTGTTCCCCTTCCCCCAATTCCCCAGCACTGTTCCCTTCCCCCCAATACCCCAATAAAAATCTTTAAAAAAAATAAAAAAATAAAATAAAATGTATAGCGGGTCAAGCAAAAGAAACAGCTCTAACCTGCAGGAGATAAAAAGCAGTCCCATTCAGATGCTGGAGAAGTAAACAGCTAGTAGATTGAATTTGGTATAGACCACCAAGCAATTACCTACTTTAAAAATTAAGGACTGAGACCATAAACTCACTAAACTTCAAATCTTCATAACGAGCAATTCAACGAGAAAGAGAAAAGAGAGAGGGGGCAGGGAGAGGATGGAAAATGAAAAAGGCAGGAGGACAGAGGAAGGCTGAAGGGAAGGCAAAAGAAAGAGGAAGGGAGAGAATAAAGAGGAAGAGGGGGAGGAAAGGGAGAAAATAGAAATACAGGACTAGCAAGACAGTGTTGGACATGCTCCAGGTGAAAAGCAAAGGAAGAAAGAGAAACAGAGCATGACACAAGGCTCCCAAAGGAATTTCCTGTTCTTGGGGTCTTCTGGTTCTGTTACCAAAGCAATTTAAAGTCACAACTGGAGGCACAGATGAGGACAAAATCTTACCCTTCTGAATAGAAAATATTCACTCATTTTTTTCCCTCTTTATTCCCAAAACTACAACCCTAGTTTAGAGCAGGGTTTCTCAAGCTCAGCCCTACGGACATTTGACAATGGATAATTCTTTATTGTGGTGGGTTAGCCTGTGTGTTGCAGTAAGATTAGCAGTATCACTAGCCTCTATCCACTAGATACCACTAGCACCTTTCCCATTTGTGACAATCCAAAATGCCTCCAGATATTGCCAAATGTCCCCAGAGAGGGACAGGCAAACTGCTCCCAGGTGAGAGCCACTAGTTTAGACCATTATCGCTTTACAACTCAACTCTCGCCTGCAACAGTTCTCCTTCCTTTCCCAATCTACCACAACCTTAACATAAAACCACGAGAGGAATAACCCCCACCCCAGGCACCACTTTGAGGGTGTCACTTCACTATTCAGAACCACCTAACAGCATCCCAGTGTCTGCTAGATAAAAAAGTAATATTGGATACCTGCTATGTGCCAGGTTTTGTTCTAAGCACCGGAAATAGACTGGTGAACAGGGCCTAGGCTCAGACTCAAGGTTTTTATGCTCTTGTTGGGGAAGGCAGACAATGAACATGTAAAACAAAAAAAACAAAAAACAGTAAAACCTTGGATTGCAAGTAACTTGGTTTGCGAGTGTTCCGCAAGATGAGCAAACATTTCTAATACATTTTAATGTGGTAAATGAGCGATGTCTTGCAATATGAGTAGTTTGTTTCTGGAACGAATTATGCACACAAACCAAAGTAGTACTGTATAGGATGATTTTAGATAGCAAAAAGTGCTATAAAAAATATAGGGTAGTTTGAGAGAATAATGAAGTGTGGTCAGGGAAGTTATATCTCTAAAGAGGCATCATTTCAGCTGAGATCTAAATAGTGAGGAGGAAGAAGCCAGTGAGGAGAGGGGAAGAACATTCCAAGCTGAAGGAACAAGACAAGAAAGAGCTTGGCAGGCATTGGGGTTCAGTGGCTGGAGTGTGGTGAATGAGAGGAAGAATTGAAGGAGGTAAGGTGAAGAGGAAGACAGGCAATCATATTGCCTCATGGGCCATCATGTAATTTTATTCCAGTTATAATGGGCAGTCATTGGGGAGTTATAGATAGAGCCCAAACTTCCTCCCCTAACTCTAAGCTTCAAAATCTAGCCCCAAACACACCCCCAGCTTAATCTGCTTCTACTCCCATACAAACCTGAGCTTGCATTAGAATTTCCTGGAGGGGTGTTAAGAGAAAGACTGTTAGGTCCCGCTCCCAGAGCTTCTGATTCGGTATTGGTTCGGAGAGGCACCCAAGAATTTTCGTTTCTGACAAGATATTGAGAGTTGCTGACACTGCTAATCCAGGGACCACACTTTGAGTAACATGTTCTGAACAATCTTGACTGATTCTGAGATTTGTTTTTGATCATGCCATTTCCATGTGGAGACTACCTACTACTCTATCCCTTCTCTGAAATGCTGTATATTGAAATCCTAGTCATTCTTCAAGGTCTGCCTCAAAAACTCTCACTCATACCTTCAGTGATCACCCCAGGCAGCTGGACCAGTGCCCCCTGCCAAATCAGCATACAGATACCATTTGTAAGTGACCTGTAGTACACAGACTTGTGTGAGAGTCTCAGTTTCCTTCTAAACCTTGACTTCTTTCAGGGACGGATCCCATCTTAATAAATTGGTTTTATATCCCTCTCTATTTTCTGTTTTGAATAAGATGAGCTATAATTAAATCAATTGCTTGTATAAATGACATAGTTTATCTTCTTTTCACTTCACACCCATTAGGATGGCTATTATCAAAAATTAAAAAAGAAAAGAAAAGAACATGTGTTGGCAAGGATGTGGAGAAATTGAAACCCTTGTTCCCTGCTGAAGGGAATGTAAAATGGTGCAGCTACTATGGAAAACAGTATGTTTGCTGCTCAAAAAATTAAATATAGAATCACCATATGATCCAGCAATTCCACTTCTGGGTAGATATAGCCAAAAGAATTGAAAGCAGGGTCTCAGAGAACTACTTGTACATCCATGTTCATTAGCAGCATTATTCACAATAGCATGGAAGCAACCTAAATGTCCTTTGATAGATTAATGGATAAACAAAATGTGGTATATACATACAATGAAATATTATTCAGCCTTAAAAAGGAGTGAAATTCTCACACATTCTACAACATGGATGAATCTTGAGGACCTTATTCTAAGTGAAAGAAGTCAGGCACAAAAAGAAAAATATTGTATGACTCCACTTATATGAGATAGTTAGAGTATTCAACTTCATAAAGACAGAAAGTAGAAAAGTGGTTGCCAGGGGCTGGAAGATGGGGATAATGGCGAATTATTATTCAATAGGCGCAGAGTTTCAGTTTTGCAAGATGAAAAAAATTCTGGATATGAATGGTTGTGATGGTTGCAAAAAATGTGAATGTATGTAATACTACCAAACTGTATACTTAAGAATAATAAAGAAGGTAAATTTTATGTTATGTATATTTTACAATTAAAAATAATTTCAAAAATATAAAAAAACACATTTTTCTTTTATAGCTTATAAAGCACTTTCACACATCCTATCTCATTTGTATCGTATAATAATCTAGGAGATAACAGTAAAATATGATTCCCATTTTATAAATGAGTGTTCAGAAGCCCAGAAAGATTAAATCAACTCAAGTACACATAGCTGATATATTGATGAATTAAAACTAAAAATCATACAGCTGAAACTAATTCTAAAAAATGTGTATTTCATAATAAAAAATAATTAAAAGAAAAAACAAACAAAAAAACCCCTGAAAATCAATTGCTGGCTTTGAAGATGGAAGAAAAAGGGCAAGAGCCAAGCATGGGGGCAGCCTGTAGACAGCGGTTCTCAACCTGTGGGTCGCGACCCCTTTGGGGGTCCAACGACCCTTTCACAGGGGTCGCTGGGTACTCGTATGTGGGCGTATCTGCATGGGGGCCTGGAGACAGATAGAGGAGCGGTGTCTCGGTTCCTAAGACCATCGGAAATATGTGTTTTCTGATGGTCTTAGGCGACCCCTGTGAAAGGTTGAGAACCGCTGCTGTAGAAGCTGTAAAGGCAAGTAAACAGATTCTTCCCTACATCCTTCAGAAAGGAACGCAGCCCTGCCAACACTTGGATTTCAGTCCAGCGAGACTCACATCACAATTCTTACCTCCCAAACTGTAAGATGATAAATCTGTTTTGTTTTAAGCCATTAAGTGTGTGGTCATTTGTCACAGAAGCAATAGAAAACTAATACAGGAGCATGAAAGAAGTCAGAGCATGAGGACAGGGACCACGACAGAAAGAAATCTGAACGTGGTCTACAGCAAGGGCTTTAGGACAGACATACTTGTGGAATGTTCCTTCTATAATTTGCCCATTTGTTGAACACAGGAGGGCATAAATTTATGTTTAAAAACTGTCCAGGAATGAACAAAAAGGATTCAGGAACTATGTGAATGAGCTCCTGGTGATAATGCATCTGAGCAGGCTGTGACAGCCTGGAGGACCCAGCTAAAAGCAAACTGCAACGTTTCAGGTTTGGAAATCAATGCCATGGTAAACCACGGTATCTGTAAAGGTTGAATATATTGCCCATGCCCACTTTTTTTCTTTCTTTCTGTGGATTCCTTCAAGAGCAGGAAATTATCGATGAATACAGAATAATTAACATGAAAAATAAACTAAAAATCAGCTCCTTTGTTCTGCTACCAATACTCTGTTTAGACTATCATAATGCTTCACCTAGAAATTTCTGCATAGTAAATCACCTTTCATGTGCTAAGTGATGTATAAATACTAGCTGGCTAGTTGGGAGGCAGGGGAAAAGGCTAGGAGGGAAGAAGGGGGAGAAGAAATTATTTGATTTGCTCCCAACTCTACTATGACCTGTCCTGACCAGCTCACACTGCCTGGGCTTTAAGGGTGAGGAAAGACAAGCCTGTGGAAGTTTCTCCTTCACTATCCCTTCCTTACCACACAGACCTATGTACCATCCTCCAAGAGCGGATGGCCCCTCCTCTCTGTCACAGGACTCCTACCTCTGGGGGACTTCTCAGGAGGCAGGAAAGAAGCACACCCAATCATCCACTCCTTTCCTGAAGCCCTTCCCCTCACTCATAAAGCAACACATAACCAAGGTCTTGGTGCAGCTCTTACATCAAACAGACATTCACCAACCCCCAGCCTCCCAGGCGAGGTGCTTCTCACACAGAGGCTGGAAGTTCCCTCCAAAAGCACTGCTGGTCAGGTTCCCCGGGCAACCCACTCTCTCAATTCACAAAGACATCTCTCACCACTGCTTCTCAGTCAGCTCTTGCTCCAGTCTCTGCCTCCAAATAATCTGCTCCTTCGGAGCTGCCTGAGCCAAACAAATGCATCCCTGGGTTGCCCTATTATGAGAATGTGGAGAGATCTGAGTTTCCATTGATTTGAACCAAGGGCTCATCGACCCTTGTGTAATGAACTTAGTTGCAAATGTGGCTCCAGTCCCTGATCCTCCATCAGAATCTGTTATTTAGTAGTTTTCATTCTTCAGCATCCAGAATTGGATAATATACCAAATGTTAACCCACTCCATGAATCTGATGGTAATGAGGGTAACCTTCGCTTTATGTATGTATCATTAGAGCTGGCAGACCCAAAAGGTAATTTAGTGTTTGAAAACGCCAATTTTAAAACTTTGTCGGGGGCCGGCCGAGTGGCATGATGGTTAAGAACTGGCTTGGGACGCCAGAGGACCCCGGTTCGGATCCCACATATGAGGGCCAGTGACACTGCCCTCTACAGCTAAGATGCTGAACAACAGCTCAACCTGGAGCTGGGCTGCCATGAGTCACTGGCGATGGCGTAGGCTGCAGCCCCTGTGGCAGTGGGTTGCCATGGGCTACCGTATGTAGCCAGCAGCCAGCATGAGCGGCCAGCAGCCGCAGTGAGCGGACGTCCAGAAGCCGGCGACTGATGTGCCTCGCCTGGGAAGAGCGCAATGATGGTGCCAACTTGGGCCAGTGAAGCAACGTCCTCCACAACTAGACTGAAGAAAAGGACAGCAACTTGTCTGTTCCCCTTCCTCCAATTCCACAGCACTGTTCTCATCCCCCCAATTCCCCAATAAAAAAAAAAATCTTAAAAAAAAAACAACAAAAAAACTTTGTCAGGTTACACATTGCCAAATGTAGCCCAGTCTAATAACAAACTAAAGTCTTCATTTAAATTTATGTTTATCTCATCCCTCTCTAGAAAACATACAGATGTATACATAGCAACTATTTAAACAAATGTATGTCTCCTGTTTTTCTCCCCCAATCAGTCCTCCTGGTGTCTGTGTAAGTTTGCTTGTGTGTCTGATCCTATCTCTTTCAGACACTTGCAGCTCCCACACATCAAAAGGACATTCATCACTCCGCAAGCCATCCGCTCTTGGAGGATGGTACATAGGTCTGCGTGGGAAGGAAGGGATAGTGAAGGAGAAACTTCCACAGGCCTTGTCTTTCCGCACCCTTAAAGCCCAGGCAGTGTGAGCTGGTCAGGACAGGTCACAGTAGAGTTGGGAGCATAGGTGCATTGAGAGGGAGAACATTTTTAGAAAAGCATCCTTTTCATTACAAATACCCTGATAGGGTGGTAGTGAAGGAAGAAAGTGAGTTGGATAAGTAATCAGGTGACTGCTAGCACGTGTTGGCAACCAGACTAGAACTAGAACGTGGAGGTCGCTTTGTTTCCCAGTAGAGCAGCGGTTCTCAACCTTCCTAATGCCGCGACCCCTTAATACAGTTCCTCATGTTGTGGTGACTCCCAACCATGAAATTATTTTCATTGCTACTCTATAACTGTAATTGTGCTACTGTTATGAATCGTAATGTAAGTATCTTTTTGTTTTCTGATGGTCTTAGGCAACCCCTGTGAAAGGGTCGTTCGACCCCCAAAGGGGTCGCGACCCACAGGTTGAGAACCGCTGCAGTAGAGGCAGCCTGGGCCCAGAGTCACAGATCTGGATCAAAGTAGTAGCGCAAGTTGTAGGTGACTTAAGGACTCTATTTTCTTTACCATCATCTGAAAATAATAATTATAATAGTAATGCCCACCATATAGGGTTATGGTATGTAAAGCTTCAGAGAAAAAAACATATACAAACAGCCAGGCACAGAAACATCCAGAAAATATTGGTTTTCCCTCTTTCCCTAAATCATCAGAGAGGAATCTTCCTCAAACCAAATAATAAAATTTAAGGAAAAAAAAGATAAGTTCAAGGTTTTTTATTATTTTTTTATTTTTATTTTTTGCATCCCTACATGCCAACACTGTGCTAAGATTAAAAAAAATCTTGAATGGGCAAGGAAAGTGAACAGAGGTGGTCTCAGAGATGTGGGGGTGCAGCTGATGGCTGTTGGTTGGGGGGGTGGGGATGAGGGAGAGAGGGAGGGGGCTGGACAGCATAAATACGCAGCTGCAGTGTTGCCATGGGGACATGGGGGACACTTCAAGGAATGTAATTGATAATGTTGTGAATATTTTGTTTGTTTGTTTGTTTCTTTTTTTAGCTGAGCCATCCTGCTACCTGTTGGCAGCTCAGTGGCAGCTCAGCTCGGGCTGGACTCGAACCGCTGTTGCTCAGAGCTCAAACTCTTGAGTGAGCTCTTAACCAACTGAGCCACTCAGCCGGCCCATGTTGTGAATATTTTGTAGGGTGTCAGGTGGTCACATGTCTTGCATCATGGATGGGGAAGAGGCTTGATCACTGCACTGTACACCTGAAGCTGATGTTGTATAATATTGTATGTCAACTATAAGTGAATCTATATCTATATCTATATCTATATATCTATATATCTATATATCTATGTATCTATATATCTATATATCGTCATGGGACGTGGAGTATAGTGTGGGAGTGGAGTCAAGGGATTTGTAATAGATATGTATGATATGGGGGGGCAGTGGGGCGGTGGATTGGGAGAGGGGGGTTGTCACCTCAATGGGTAAAAAAGTATAACTATTGCACTGTGTTGTACAGCTGAAACTAATTCTAAAAAATGTGTATTTCACAATAAAAAATTATTTAAAAAAATAAAGAAGAGGGAGGGAGGGAGGGAGGAAGGAAGAAAAAAGAAAGAGAAAGAAATAAAGAAAGAAGAAAAGAAAGAAAAGAAAAGAAAAAAGAAAGAAGGAAGGAAGGAAGGAACGAAGGAAGGAAGGAAGAAGGAAGGAAGGAAGGAAGGAAGGAGGAAGGAAGGAAGGA
>NW_017732370.1:322771-332184 GCF_001890085.2 Hipposideros armiger | reverse complement strand
AGAAAGAAAGAAAGAAAGAAAGAAAGAAAGAAAGAAAGAAAGAAAGAAAGAAAGAAAGAAAGAAAGAAAGAAAGAAAGAAAGAAAGAAAGAAAAGACCTTCAATAGAGCTCAATCAGCCTTGGGATCATGGGATCATCTAGGTGAATCAGTTAATTGTCAAAGCTCCCAGTTAGATTTATCTTCATGAATGCCCTGATAAATAGGCCTAGAGAAAAGTGAGAATGGCCAGGGGTTGGGGGTTGCGTGGCTCACTGAAAAGAACATACATTGTGACAGAGTCTGAACTTCTAGGTTCAAATCTCTGTCTTACCAATACTAGTTAAGGAGCAAATCTGGGCCAGCTAGTCTCTCTGAGCCTCAGTTTCTTCACCTATAAAATGGACATAATGGTGAGAGCACTATCATAGTCTTACTATCTCACAGGGTTTTGTGAAAAGCAGTGTGTGTGTGTGTGTGTGTGTGTGTGTGTGTGTGTGTATGCGCGCGCGCATTATATGAATGGTAAAGTGAAACCAAATATGAGTATTGTTTATTGTCATTGTGATTTCTGCCCTCTTTCTCTCCTAGCTCCAAGTTAATCCTCACCACATGCTTGCTTTGCCCTGAAATGATCTGTTTCAAAGACAGTCTCATTGCATAATAAACAAAATTAAACATAAAATACCAAAATGCATACACAGTGTGAGAAACAAATAACATGAAATCCACCCAAAAGAAAGTACACCCTGTCAGCCAGTTTCCAATGTGACTGGCCAACATTTTTTTAAATAAAGAATAGAGCAGTATCAGAGAAGAGATTACCTGATGAGGTGATGGGACTAGGAAAGAATTTGCCGCTGAGAGAGGAAACATGTCTTTGGGAAACATAGTTAGAGCCAAAAGCTGAACTTTGGTTGACTTCCCAATTTTGCTGAGTGTCAGCCCTCATTAACTTTCATTGTGTGGCATAAACAGATGCTGGGAGTTGAGGTTGTTTTATCATGCCACTGTCACCGGGTGGCTCTGTGCCACTGAATTTGGGAAGATCTGTGTGTGTTTTGTTAGTCACACCTTTGCTATGAGGGAAGATCATTCAACTTCTCCTGCCTCCCCTATTGCACTCAGAGGGGCTGCACACCTGGGGAATGTTTCAATGACTACTTACTTACTAATTGCAGACACTCCTTTGGACCTAGCAACAAAAGTATGAGCCCAGTCTTCAGGAAGACCCTGCTAACGTGTATGGGTTTTGGTGTTACCTGGAAGTAAGAGGGATATTTCCCAGCCACAGTTTTCCAGGATTAATTCTTTGGGTGGTATATTGGTGAAGCCGGGATGGCATCATAGTAGTACCCAGATAGGGAGAAGGGAAGAGCTGCCATGAGCTGTTGGTGGAGGCTTTGTGCACCATGAAGCATTGCACAGATATTGTAATGCTCCCTGTCCACAGTCCAGCCACTGGACTTCCTACAGACCCTCAGGGGAGAACACTGAGCTTGACTCCCCATTTATTCCACCCCTTCTGTACTGTGTGACAGCGACACGATTTGAGGACTAAATCCTGCTTCAGGAATGAGTTCTGATTAGGCTAAGTCAGAGGTCAGCATACTATAGTCCACGGGCCAAATCCACTCTGTCACCTGTTGTTTTTCTGTTTGTTTGTTTTCTTTTGTGTGTGGGGGTGTATTTTTGGTAGGGTCCACAGGAATGGATTTTGACATTTTTCAATGGTTGAAAAAAATCAAAAGAATATTTCGTGACACATAAAGATTATATGAAATTAAAATATTAATATCAATAAGTAAAGTTTTATTGGAACATAGCCATGCTCATTTGCTTGTGTCTTATCTGTGGCTAACTTTGTGCTACAAAAGGAGTTGCAACAAAGATCACATGGACCACAAAACCAAAAATATTTACTATCTGGCCTTTTACGGAAAAGGTTTGCTGACTCCTAGTCTGAATCAATCATAGTGATCCCGTTTCCCTTACCAGTGTTTTCTTTATAAGAAGCCAGATGAAGGGCCGGCCGAGTGGCTCATTGGTTAAGAGTTGGCTTGGGAGCATGAGCTCTGAGCAGCAGTGCCGCTGGTTGGGATCCCACATGGGCCAGTGATGCTGCGCCCCCTACAGCTAAGATGGTGAACAACAGCTCGACCTGGAGTTGGGCTGCTGTGAGTCGCCAGTGATGGCATAGGCTGCAGTGGGGCCGCAGTGGGCTGTCATGAGCTACCGTGAGTGGCCAGCGTGAGTGGTCAGCAGGTGGCGTGAGCTGCTGTGAGCCACCATGAGCGGCTGTCCAATGGCCAGTGACTGACTGCCTCAGCCGGGAAGAGCACAATGATCACAATACCAACATGGGCCAGTAAAACAATGTCCTCCACAACTAGACTGGAGAACAAAAGGACAACAACTTGTCTGTTCCCCTTCCCCAATTCCCCAGCGTTGTTCCACTCCCCCAATTAAAAAAAAAAAAAAAAGAACCCAGATTAAGCTGATCAGAGCCAAGCATTCCCCAGTGACAATAATCAGTTCAGGGTGTACTCCAAATAGGCCCAATTTGTCTTGCAGAGGGAGGACTTTGATTGGTTCTCAGCCTCCTACAAGACTTGGAAAAAAAATTGCTACCGATAGCCCATAATATGAGAGGGAGCCAATCTCAGGGTAAAGCTGATGCCATGGACAACAGAGTGATGACATGGGAAGCACCTGAGTCCCTGCTGCCATCACTGAGACACCAGAAACAACCAACAATGATGTCTGCCCAACTGTACATTTCCTTTTGTGGAAGTCAATTCATTTTCTTATTGACTAAACTGCTTTGGGCTTGATTTTCTGTTACTTGCAGCGCAAAGCATCTCTTAAGTCTGGCCATTTGCACATACTCTTCCTTCTGCCCAGAACGCTCTCCTCTCCCCATCTCTTGCCCAGCTAGCTGTACTCATCTTTCAAGCTTCATAATAAATAGCAATGTCCTAGGCAGGCCACCTGTGACCTCCTAGACTAATTAATGTCCCTATGCTGGACTTGCCCTTTTGTGACACACATTACATATCTATTACTGTGTTTATCCCCTCCTTCCTTGCTAGTCTTGCTGCTCCATTCTAGCCAAGACCAGGTTAGTCTTCTCTACTGTATCCTAAGTGCCTAATACAGTGTCTGGCAATTAGCTGTTCACTAAACTGCATAAAGAGCAGCATTTCCCAGCCCATGTTTTGTGGAATACCAGTATCACATGAGATGTTACTGGGTAAAGCACCCAAGATTTTCTTACTTATTTATGCCTATTGTGGACCAATTAACACAATGATGATTATTTTAGCTGTCATCCTTTTTCTTCTGCAATGTTTCACTCCAGTGTTCTGAATGGACTATGTATTTGATGGAAACTCAATTGTTATTAAGTGTTCCAAGTTGATATTTAAATAATTTTGTAAAACAAAGCTAAGCAGCTGTCTTTACTACAGGATTTCTCAGAGACCTTGTTACAGTGCTGGGTAACATGGAGGCCCTGATTCTGTGTTGCTAAGAGGTGAGTATATAATATGCAGTATTTCCCAAACTTATTTGACAATGGCAACCTTTTCTTTAAATGAAGTAATACCTTACTAGATTCTATAGGCCTTGTGTTTTCTTTTTTAAAAGTTTGTGAAATGCTGCTGGCTTAGAGACTTTGGGAAAAGAGAAATGCAGAGGCAAAACATTAAGAGGTCCTCCAGCATAAAGCAACTAGTTTGCTAAAATGCTCCAGAAACAGATATGAGGCACAAGGCCCCCTTGGTCCTCAGGATGATGGAAGTGAGGCAGATAGCCAGCAGGCATGGAGGTGGGGTCTTTTGTTCTATTGCATTGAAGAAGATGCTGCCCCTACACCCAGTGCTATGTGAGGGGCATAGATGGTGCTGATTGGACACCCAGGCAAATGGATCCAGAAGGGGTCACCTGGAGGCCAGCGGCAGTCCCCAGCTGGCATCTCAGCCCACCCTTCACTCCAAGGCTGGGAGCTAAAATCCTCCCGAAGCTTGGATTTTGAGCATTGGCGATAATTCCTCTGGTAAGATGGGGGCCACAGGGAATGCCACTTATTCGGCATGCTGCCCCTTTCTTAGCTATGATGTCAGTCTCCATGCTATCAATTTCATAAACTGCAAAGTCTTTCATTAAGGTACTGTCAAGGAGAGCTCCAATGAAGGAGCCCAAGGCTTCAGGTTCCCTTCATGGTTTCTGAACACATCAAGTGTGGGTGGGAGTGGAGTCCTTCCCCCAGAAGTCCAGAGGGGAGAACTCCCATGGCATACAGTTTCCTCCATCCAAACTCTCCTCTACAGACAAGGGAGATCTGGTAACAGCCCTCCGATCACTGCAGAGTGAGGAGGACAGGTGGCTCCATTCCCGAGAGGGAAAACCAGTGTTTAAATGTAGCTCTCCTCCTTTCTGGAGACCATCTTATTTTGGAACACCAAAAATAAAATAGAGAGGGCTGGGAGATTGAGGTTTCAATGCTTCCCCTTGACCCCAGGAGTTCTCCTCCCTTCTATAGTTGTGGAGGTGGACATATTCTGGAGAAAGAGAGACTAATCATTACTGAAGCCTTCCTAGGTCATGCACCATCCTTGATATTTTCCATACACTAAGGAGGTTTTCTCTCCCATACATCTGTGAGACACACTACTTGCCATATTTCACAGGTAAGGTACCTGAGGCTTGGAGAATTTAGAGGACTTACCCAAAGATACAGCCAGAGAGAAGGAAAGCTGGGATATGACAAGAAACCCATTCTCCTTCCAATAGGCCACCTTCCAGAAAGTCCCAAGGCAAAATGTCATGGCCCAGCAGACAAAATCCACCATGCCTGCCTGGTGGTCCTCTCCATTCTGTCTCCCCGGAGGCTGCTTTCAGGGAATCTTTTGGTATCTCTGCAGAGCTGATGGCTCTTGATGGCCAAAGGCATGCCTCCAATGGCCTCTCAAGATGGCTCTGGGAGGAAAAGGAGACAGCCCTACCTGACGCTGCCACTGAGCCACCAATGAGACAAGCCACTCAAGGGACATTGAACTGACAAGTGAGCACACTTGGTTCACTCAAGGATGGAATCCTGCACCTCCTTCAAGAGCAGAAAAATGATCTCCACTGAACTGTGTTCTTCAGGCAGGAAAGAAGCTAAGCATAGCTGGAATGTTCAGCTGCAGCTGTCAGGTGCAGAGGGAAGCAAAGGTGGAAAAGAGCTGAGTTGTCTGGGCTGCATAAAGACTGCAGAGTAGCTACCAGGCACAGCCTTGCCTAGGTCCTAGCCTCGGGGTATGATGGGTCTGAACACTACACTAAACTTGCTTCCTGCCTCTTAAATAATAAAAACCCAGAGTCTCAGGGTCAGAATCTGAACTATATAACCATTGCAGACCAATGGAAAATGTGGAAGACCCAGGGTGTGGGACTATTGGGGTCTATTTTCAGGAGTCACAAGAGAGAAAATTCACCCTGAGAGAAAAGGGAGTGATGGTAAACTTGGTTTAAGAAGAACTGGCAGGAAATTATTTTGAATCAGCATGACACATGGACCTGATACTACCCTTTGAGCCAAATCCCAGAAAGCATGCAATAAAGATCAAGCAAAAATAAGAGAGAAGTTTTCTTTAGAATACTGAGCATATAAAGCAAGCCCATTTCTTCCCTGTGTAGTGGAGGGTGGCACAGGGGTGGGGGATGGGCCAGTGTGGCCTAGAGAACCCAGCGTTGCAAGAGTGATGCCATACGTTGGTTTTGGGTGGTGCAGGTGACAAGGGCTTTACTATCGGGGCAAGAATCATCATTCCTGTCTCAGGGCAAACACCAACTTTACACTTGGCGGGGTTGGGTCAGGTCTGGTATCCACGGAACAGAGCTCCATGATGCTGAAAGAGGATCACGTCTGTCCTAATCCCAATCCCAGCCATTAAGGATTGTCACTTCGACAGGTCACTCAACCTCCCCAAGTAACAGTTTCTTTATCTGTAAATGACAACACTAATGGTTTACCCACCAGGTTATCGTGAGGATTAAAGATGATAAAATGTCCTGGGCCCCACAAGGAGCAGCTGATAATTTCAAGCCAAGTGTCCTCCCCAGGAGGGAGGAAAAAGTCAGCTGCATCACATCTTCTTTTAGCATAGTCATGGAAGCCATCGCCAGACTTCAGGGACCTCCCAAAGCACTTTATTTCCCTGTAGTTATCACTGCTCATTTGTTTAGTAAACCCTTTATTAATAGCAAAGTTAGCTCTTCCTTCCCCAGGTTTCTGCCATCGGTGCTCAGCCCGTTGGCTGGATAACGTGTTTGTGTTTCCTCACTGCAGCCTGTGTGTCACAAAAGCAGCCATTCTCCTATGCACCCCGCCACCTCCAGGGCCTTTCACAGTCTCTGACCACATACAGCCTCAAGAACTATTTGGTGAATGAAAGGACTTTGAACCCCTATCCTGGCCAATTCCAATTTACCACGGTCCAAATTAATGAGGTTTTGGTGTAACTCACACTGACAGTTTTGAAATTCAGATTCAGATATCTTGCTCCAAAAGAATACCATCAAGAAAGTGAAAAGAGGGTCGGCAGAGTGGCACGTTGGTTAAGAGCTGGCTTAGGACGCCAGAGGGCCCTGGTTTGGATCCCATATATGAGGGCCAGTGACACTGCCCTCCACAGCTAAGATGCTGAACAACAGCTCAACCTGGAGCTGGGCTGCCGTGAGTCGCCGGCGACGGCGTAGGCTGCAGCCCCTGTGGCAGTGGGTTGCCATGGGCTACCGTGTGTGGCCAGCAGCCAGCGTGAGCAGCCAGCAGCCAGCGTGAGCAGCCAGCAGCCACAGTGAGCGGCCATCCAGAAGCCAGTGACTGATCTGCCTCGCCCGGGAAGAGCGCAATGATGGTGCCAACTTGGGCCAGTGAAGCAACGTCCTCCACAACTAGACTGAAGAACAAAAGGACAGCAACTTGTCTGTTCCCATCCCCCAATTCCCCAATAAAAATCTTTAAAAAAAAAAGAAAGTGAAAAGACAATCCACACAATAGAACATATTTGAAAATCATATATATGGTAAGGGACTTGTGTCTAGATTATATAAAGAACTTTTAAACCTTAATAAAAAGACAACCCAATTAAAAATGGGCAAAAGATCTGAATAGATATCTCTCCAAAGAAGATATACAAAGGGCCAATCAGCATATGAAAAGATACTCAACACCATTAGCCATTAGGGAAATGCAAATCAAAATCACATGAGAGAGGATGTGGAGAGATACATCCTGATGGTGGGGACATTAAACGGTTCAGTCCCTTTGAAAAACAGTTTGGCAATTCCTCAAAAAGTTAAACACAGAAATAACATATAGCCCAGAAATTCCACTCCTAGGAATACATGAGGTGTGATCAAACAATACGGTAAATGTTTAAATTAAAAAAAAATTACAGTAAAAGACACATTGCCATTAATCCCCCTCAAAAGACCCCCCCCCCCCTCATTTTGAACACATGGATCCCATCATTCTTGCCACTTTCTGAAGCAGTTCTGGAAGTCGTCTTTCATGAGTGTCTTTTTTCTTTTTGAGATTTTTTAAATTGGGTAATTGGGGGATGGGAACAGCCCTGGGGAATTGGGGGAAGGGGAACAGACAAGTTAAGTTGCTGTCTTTTTGTTCTTCATTCTAGTTGTGGAGGACTTTGCTTCATTGGCCCAAGTTGGCACCATCATTGCGCTCTTCCCGGGTGAGGCAGATCAGCCGCCGGCTTCTGGATGGCCGCTCACTGCAGCTGCTGGCGGCTCACGCTGGCTGCTGGCTACACACGGTAGCCCATGACAACCCATGGCTGCATCCTACGCCGTTGCTGGCGATTCACGGCAGCCCAGCTCCAGGTTGAGCTGTTGTTCAGCATTTTAGCTGTACAGGGCAGTGTCACTGGCCCTCATATGTTGGATCCGAACCGGGGCCCTCTGGCATCCCAAGCCAGCTCTTAACCAACGCGCCACTCTGCCGGCCCTCATGAGTGTCTTTAGTTGCACTGTCGTGGCTGCCTGGATGTCCTGAATCAATTAAAAATGTTTACCTTTCATGGTCATTTTGACTTTGGGGAAGAGCCAGAAGTCACACAATGCCAGATCTGGTGAATAAAGAGGATGAGGACACACCATAATGTTATTTGACAAAAACTGCCGTATATCAGAAGCGATGTGTGGCAATGGAGCATTGTCATGATGGAGGATGATTTAAGGCACACTTTAAAACACACCTTCTCTCAACCATAGCTCATACCCAACTGACTGCACAGAACATACTGAAACTTGTCACACACTATTACTAAGGTTTGGGGAGTATTTTGAGGGGATTAATGACAATGTGTCTTTTACTGTAATAATTTATTTTTATTTAAACATTCACCATAGGTTTTGATCATACCTCGTATATACCCAAGAGAAATAAAAACATATATCCACACAAAAACTTGTACATGAATGCTCAGAGCAACATGATTCACAATAGCTGAAAAATTTAAAAAAACTCAAATGTCCATTGACTGATGAATACATAAATAAAAGGTGGCGTATCCATACAATGGAATGTTATTCAGCCATAAAAAGGAATGAAGTACTGACACCTGTAACAGCAAGGATGAGCCTTGAAAATGTTATTCTACATGAAAAAAGCCAGACACAAATGGCCACACATCACATGATGCCATTCAAATAAAATATCCAGAATAGGGAAATCCACAGAAAGTATATCAGTGGTTGTCAGGGGCTGGGAGGGATGATAGGATTGAGAAGTGATAGCTACAAGGTACTGGGTTTCTCTTTTGAGGTGATGAAAATGTTTTTCAAGTGTTGGTGGTAGTAGTTACACAATTCTGAATATACTAAAAACCATTTAATTGTATACTTTAAATGGATAAATTGTATGATATGTGAATTATATCTCAACAAAGCTGTTTAAAATGAGACAAAACAAACAAAAACAAATTCATTTTTCTGATATCTAACTCTCAAGCCTCTAACTTTGGAAACAAGAGTCTGAGTTTTATTAGAAATATTGAATCCTGTACAGCACAGAAAACAGAGATGAATGTTGTTTCATTGAATATGATCACTATTTAGCCAAAAATGAAAATAGGGTATGTAGCCTCTTGTTCAAATTCAATATCAATCTACTGACACCTGGAGAGAACTTGCTTACCTATTTTATTTTGTCTAACCACAACTGGTTAGAATGGGTATGATCCCTATGCTACTGAAGAGGAAACTGAGGGCCAATGAAATTAAATGGGCTGTCTGAGATTGCAGTTAGTGAATGACAACGTCCAAATAGTTAGATTCCAGTATTCATGACCTGTCTTCCCTAAGCAAAGCCACTGTCTCTCTGACTTTCTCTCTCTCTCTCTCTCTCTCTCTCTCTCTCTCTCTCTCTCTC
>NW_017732370.1:289609-322676 GCF_001890085.2 Hipposideros armiger | reverse complement strand
TCACACACACACACACACACACACACACACACACACACACAACTTGCTGTCTGAACAGGCTAAATGTAGAGGAGGACTCAGGAGAAGCATTCCTGTTCTGCTCTGGGAAAAGCTGGGCAAAGCCCCAGAGCTTTCTTGTCTTCTCCAAATCACCCAAGCTGCGCTCAGCCTCTCCATGCCAAGGACGTGATGAGATGAACGGTGACATTTTGAGCACAAGTGAGCAACTCCTTGCTGCCCAGCATCCCTCTCTCTCAGGACAACTCCCCTGGAAACTGCAAGATGGAGAGAGTGAGGTGAGGAGCGGGGGCAGGCAGAACTAGGAGGTGGTATCTCAAAAGTGTTTTCCTGCAGAGGCTCACACCTCTCCTGCCTCAGACCAAGATTGGGCGGGACCTTCTCTGACCTCACAAAACAATGAAAATAAGTGTCCCTCTCCCCTCCTTAAAAGACCAGAAAGCAGAAAAAAAAAGGGCATGGGGACATGGATCAGGACCTGTAAATAGAGCTCTGGACCAAGAGTCAGAAGACTGGGTCCATTCCTGTCCCTTCTGCAGCGTTATGTCCTCCCTGCCCCCAGTGACGACCTCCACTGAGACAGTAGAAAGCATACACAATTAAGAAAAAGGAAAAAAACAATTTAACTAGATGACCTTGAACTTTGTTAAACTATCCTTGAGTCTGAGACGATGCACTGGGCTCAGGAGAGGAACAGATCTCCCCACTTCCCTCACCTCACAAACTGGGATTATTAGGAGGGGGTTATACTGAGGAGGACTTCCCCTGCCAGGTTTTAGCTCCCCAATATTTACCACAAAACTCCACCAGTAGAGTCGTTACTTCACTTTCAAGGACCTCCTATAGAATACAGAGGGATTTTGAGTCTGACAAGCTAGATTTTAAATCAAACTCTCCTGCTTCCTAGCTGAATGACCTTGGGCGGACCTTGGCCAGTCTGAGTGTCTTTTTCTCATCTGTCACAGGAAGTTAGTTACTGGGTCTTCAGAAAAGTCATGAAGTCTTTTGTTTATGTTTTTCAAAGGTCATTTATTTATATAAAGAACAAAGATCAATCAGTGATATATTGCCCGTTTTGTTCAATAAGCTATTGCCATCTTTCAGTGAGCTTCATAATTCCTCGTTCATAGAAGGACCTGTCTTTATTTGCGAAAAACTGAACAAGGTGCTGATTTACAGCCTCATGTGAACTGAATGTTATACTACGCAAGGAGTTGTTTTTGGTTTTTTTTCCCTTCAAGATTTTATTGGGGAATTGGGGGAGGGAAACAGCATTGGGGGAATTGGGGGAAGGGGAACAGACAAGCCGCCGTCCTTCTGCTCTTCAGTCCAGTTGTGGAGGACGTCGCTTCACTGGCCCATGTTGGTATCATTGTGCTCTTCCCGGCTGAGGCAGATGGGTCGCCGGCCTCTGGATGGCTGCTCATGATGGCTCTTGGCAGCTCACACCAGCTGCCGGCCACACAGGGTAGCTTATGGCAGCCTACTGAGCAGAGACTGCACAGCCTACATCGTCGCCGGTGATCTACGGCCACCCAGCTCCAGGTCAAGCTGTTGTGCACCATCTTAGCTGTAGAGGGCAGTGTCACTGGCCCATGTGGGACCTGAGCCAGGGCCCTGCTGCTCAGAGCTGGCATCCCAAGCCAGCACTCAACCAACGTGCCACTCAGCCAGCCCTATGCAAGGAGTTTTGAAGAGAGCAAAACAAGTGGAAGTTTGATGTCACAAGGTCAGGCAAGTATGGTGGGTGTGGCAACACATCCCATCCAAGCGCCAATAATTTTTGACGAGTGATCAAACTTGTGTGTGGTCTTGCATTGTCGCAATGGACCACAACTCCTTTACAATTAACAAACTCTGGACGTTTCTGGATGATGGATTCGTTTAAACTGCCCAACTATCAGCATTACACATTTGAACTGATTGTTTGGTTCCTTGGTAGGAGCTCGACACCTTTAAAACCCCACCACACTGAGAGCATAACCTTCCTCTGATGAACGTCTGCTGTTGATGTCATTTGAGGAGAATCATCACATCAGGATCAAGATCGTTTGTGCGCCACATTGTTGCAAACAATCCACTTCGCATCACCAGTTATCAGTCGCTTCAAAAAAGCATTGTTTTCCTCATGTTTAATGAGCATATTGCAGATGTTTATATGAGCCGTCAAACGAACTTCTGTGAGTTCATGCAGAACCCAAATATCAAGCTTGCTTACGTATCCCAGCTTCCTCAGGTGGTTGTGAACGCTTGAATGATGGGTGTTCAATGTTTCTGCAATCTCTCATGTTGTGTAATGTGGGTTTGACTTGATCGATGCCTTTATTTTGTCATCATCAACCTTGGTGGGCCTCCCTGACCGAGGAGCGTCGTTGAGATCAAAATCACCAGCATGGAATTTCGTGAACCATCGTTGGCACTGACGTTCTTGTAGAGCATTGTCACCATAAACTTTATGTAACTTCTCACAAGCTTGACGCGCGTTTTTCCCTTTATGGAAGTCAAACAGTAAAATATGGCAAAAATGCACAGTTTGGTCTTCCATCTTCCACTTGTTGTAAAATGTCCAAAGCTCAACCAAAACGCTCAATTTTTTTTTAGAATGAAGCTAGAACTGTCAGCTGTCAAATGACATAGCAATAACATAGATGTGAATGACTCTAGTACTTCCAAAAATGAACTCGTGCCATCTGTTGCAAACATGCATCATGACTTTTCTGAAGACCCAATATCTCTTCCTCATAAGTTGAAGGGAGACCTTAGTGGAAGCGCCAGGCCCTGGCGAGGCATTCAGCCACCCTGGGGAGAGGATGCCATCACCCTGCAGAGAATACTGGGCATTTTATCAGCTCTCACCCCAACACCTTGGAGCAGGGGTCCTCAAAGTGTGACCTCCCACCTGCCAGCTGCATGCTGGAGGCACAGATTCCTGGGCCTATTCTTGGCATATCATGTCAGTCTCTGAGAATTGACTGAGGGACTTGTGACAAGCTTCCCAAACCAAGGATTACCTGCTAACTCAACATGCAGAATTGCTGGTCAGGGAGTTCAGAACCCAGCCCTGAGACTCAGCTGGGCTGAGGAGGGGAGGGAGTTTGTGGAGGGGGATAGGCTTCCAGGGAAGACAGGAGAAACCTGCAGACCTGAGTTCTGGTGAAAGACAGGGCTGCTTTTATTGAGTCCAGGCGGCTGCCCTACCGTGTCCCTGATGTGCCTGCTTCCTCTGGAGCTGTTCCCTGATATCTGCCCACCCCCACTCCTCTTCATCCCACCAAGAGCCTTGCCATAAAAGCTCCTAGAGACTCTAAGGAGAGTCCAACAAAGCAGTAACTTCCCACTCAGAGCACAGGCTTTGGGAGCCTACTTGGCAGCTTCACCAATCCATTTATTTTATTTATTTCATTTCACAAGCTACTGATAAGACTTCCTATGCAAATGACTCCCAGATGAGATGCAAATTGGGGTTCAGAGCCAAGAACCACCTTGGCTTTTTTTTTTTTAATTGTAGTAGCACTGCAGCACCTCCTGCTTGGTCCTCTGCTCTCTGCTCAGCAGCCTCCTTACCACATGCTTCCTGCTGGCAGCTACTGGCAGGGCTCTGCTCGCTCCTGCCAGGCATGGGTTCTGAGCATGCCACGGAGAGCTGGTCAACTGTATTTGAGTAGGGGGCCTGAGTGGTGAGCAAGTCTGGGGCGTGCTGCCGAAGTGAAAAGGAATTGCTCCCTCTCTGCTGCGATTCTCACGTTGGAGTCTTCCCACTCTGCCTCCTCTGCACACGGGTCAAAGTTGACACAGGGATATTGCAAGGACACCTCCCTGCTTAACTTTTACATTGCTAAAGCCTTGGTTTCACATGTATTTTTTTGGAGTACTGCAGACCTGGGTTCCAATCCTGCAACAACCACTAACCACCTGCATGACTGAGCCAATCACTTAATTTCTCTGAGCTTCAATTCTCTCCTCCGTGATGAGGATGACAATGCCTACTTGCTGACTTGGTGAAATTGCATGGAATAATTTCTCAAGTACTCAGTACAGAATAGCTAATCAATGGGTTATTATTATATTATTCTAATAAAAGGGCATGTAGAATACCTCACTTTGAGGAGCTTATGCTCCAAACAAGGGGGCATAAGAATGACAGAAAGAATTTTCTAATCTGAAGATCCCTTTTTACAACTAGGGAAGGGTTAGGGTGTGCCAAGACCATGTGTGCCAACAATTATTTTTTTTAAATCAATACACATGTTTTTAATGAACAACCATGTGAGTAACAAAGAGGTTCCATCTTTGTGCTCAGTAGCTTGTCTCCCACTCTTTTCACAGTTTGGTATAAGTCCCGGTCTCAGCTCTGCCACAAAGTAGCTGTGTCAACTCCAGCAAGTCACTTCCCTCTCTGCCTCAGTTTCCCTACCTATACAATGAGGAGATCATGCCATTACTCTGAGGCTCTGCCCAGTGCTGTACTAGGAGATGCTCCGTCAGAGGATTTGTCCTCCCTTCCCTCCACCAGCACCGCCCAGAAAGCACATTAACAAATGGCTCTCACACACTCAGTATGACAACCCTAAACTTGGGACCCACTGCCAGATGGATTTCCCTTTCTCATCTGTCAGCAAAAAATTAATAAAAGTGCATTTTAAAATGAACCTGAATTTTTTTTGCCACCTCACTGGAGCCCATCAGCCCTCCCGTGGAGTCATGCCAAGGCTGCCTTGGTGAAAACGCCTTTCTGCGTAAGTAGTGGTGGGGTATTTCCCATCTTCCTGCTGCCTCTCCTTTCTGGGGCTGCGCTAATTGTGCTCAGCTAAGCCCTCAATTTTCAGTTGGGCAAACCCAGGCCTCTGGGTATGGCCTCTTCTGAGGAGTTCCTCCGCTCTGTTTTGCACCCTCTCAGTCTGCTTGGAAAGTCCTGCGGCAAGCAGTGGCATGGTTTCCACACATGTGGGTGGCACTGGGACAGTGGCAAGATTGTTTGCTTCTCTGTAGCTCTTTGTCACCATATGTGAGCTAGGCAAATAAAGGCTCTCTAGCCCTGTTGCCCACCCCCTCCCCAAGTCATGTCTACAGCACCTAGGCCACAGGAGAGGAGGGGCTTCCTTGTAGCCTAGCAGCACAGCTGTCAGTGCCCGGAGGTCAGCTACTTGGGAGTTCTGTAGTGGTCTGCATTTTCCTCAACTACATCAGATCGGCAGAATACTGTGATGATGTGGGGAAGTGGGGAAGTGTTAGCAGAACTCCCCTGGGGCAAAAATAGCACTAGAGGACAAGTCCAGATCTGACTCAGCCTACAAAATCCCAAACCCACGGAGCTTTCTCCTTCCTGTTTAAATATACCCACCTCATCCTAGAGCCAATTTCCACTCCTCAGGGTCCATACACCAAGGAGGAGATGGTGGCCTAAAACACTTGAAAATAGCCACAGGACCAAGGCACCTGAATTAGAAATAGAAACCCACTAGGTTTTCAATCCAGGCAATGGGTGGTATACGCCATATGCAAGGTTGGTTTGATTAAGAGGTTCTCAAGCTCTTTTGGTCTCAATTCCCCACCTCACTCCCAATGCACAACCCATGATATAGACTGCTCAGAATTTGGTTAAAGTGTATTAACATTTTTTCTGAGAAAGATAAGGATGCTTTGTCAGGGGTACTGGGAAGAAAGGCAGATTTCTATAATAATCCTTGGGCAGCTTGCCCAGCCTTTCCTGCTCACAAATGACCCTGTGTGACTCACTGTCTAGTGGTTTCAGCAGAGAACTTATCTTTTACATGCAAAGAGCTAGAGGGTATCTAGGGAGATACTGAAATTCCCAGATGCAAGATATTGTTATCGTCAGAAGCATTGACAAATATTAATGGAGGGGCCAATACTGAGAAGTAGACACTGTGCCATCCGTTATGGGGGACCTCAAAGAATAATAACCCTTGGTACCAATCCCTCAGCAGCTCATTAAATAATAGGGGGGAAATAACAATACTACATAAATGAAAAGTGCCCAGGAGAGAGGAGGAGGGACCTCCACAGGAGACCCAAGATTTGAATTCTTGCCCTGGGTCTATTGCTGGGCAGACTTGGAAAGGTGACTCTCAGCAGGGAGGGGGTCAGTTTCCTCTTTTATGAAATGAGACTTTGGGACCAGATGATACTTAATGGTGACTAGGGAGGGCTTAACAGCGGAAACAGGTTTAGAGTCCTATGGTGAAAGATGAGTAGGAGTGAGGTATAGAGGAGGGCATTCACCATCAGGTGAGAGCCAGGTGCAAACACCAGAACCAGGCAAAGACAAGCACATTTCATCCATTTGTCACTCTCTTCTACAACTGTCCATTACTCTCCAGTGTGCTAGGTGCTTTCTACACACTCAGGTTCCAGTGATGAGGTTACCAGTACCTGCAGGTGAAGAGAGGGAGTGGAAACTGGATTCCTGCATCTACCTGCAATTCAGAGGCCTATGGCATGTACCCAACTCTCCTGTTTCCTTGCAGACACGAGGGCCTGCTTATATCAAGGAAAGGTTTAAAGGTGATAAATAAAAGCAAAGAGAAAATGAGGTGCAAGAAGAAGACAGAAGCAATTATTCCAAGCAAATTAAAAGTGCTCAGCAAGGAGTGGAAGAAGATGGAGAGAGGAGGGGGCAGGGCTGGGGAAGGTTTCCAGTGGCTGCAACAGCCAAGTGCTTGAGTGGGGGTGCAGGGAGGAGGGATTAACCTGTGAGCCGGCTCCCAGGAGACAAACACAAACACCGCAGCCAGGGTTTGTTGGTGGTGAACGGAGAGGCTGAAGTCTGGTCCTCAGCACAGAATCACACTCCCTGATGGTGCTTCTTAGAGAGGATATTGCATTAGCTGCATTAATACACAGAGGCCCCTGGCTCGCGGTAGCAGCGATAAGCGTAATGAAACCATTTAGTTACTGAATCGTGGACTTGGGTCACAAACAGTCAAGCCTGCTCCTCATGTTAAGGATTCAACTCCACGTGTCCATCACCCTGGGCCTTGTTTGGAAAGCACACTGGAGAGGGTGAGCTTTGAGAACTGGTTGGCAGTGTGTGTGCCAGGCCCTGGGCCACCTCTAGAATCTGCGGTAAAATTCCGATTAAATTATCTGACAACGTCTGCAACATTAACCACGATACTAAAAATATTAACAGTCATACTGCTAACATAAATAAGTCAAAATAAACCACGAAGCAAAGTTCTCACACATGAGAACAGTATATGGAGCAGGAACCCTGGCAACCTATACTCCCCTTCTCAATCTCGCACCGCCTTCCCCGACCCCAATACTGTTCGGAATGCTTCTAAAGCAATCTCTAAAGCCTCAGCTATTTGTCTAAGGTCCTCATGAGCCTCAAACCACTTTAACACTTGTGACTTTACATCTGGGGTAATCCGTTTACGGGGTTTTGGACTTTTTCCATTACTTCCTGGCTTCCTTCCAGGTATCTTCACCATTCCTAATATTGACTTTGTTTGTCACAAACCCTTGGAAGGGAGCAGGCTGCGGAGAGTCAACACAGGCTGGGGATACATAGATCTCCCTCAGAAGTGAGGTTGCCCAGCGCCTGTTAGGACATGCAATCAGTTTCCAACTAATGTGAACTAACAACCAGCAGATTAATAGGATGTGCTGAGGAAGAGCCTTCTGCTAGCCTGCTAATTGCCTATTCATGTAACTGATGATGAAGGTACTCATTAGGGGTTGTTAGCACATCAAGACAGTGTCTGTGGATACTGGGAAAGGCCTGAGTTTGTGGATCTTAATTGGATGTTAGGGTTGGGCAGTAGCATACAGAGCCGTTACTTCAGGGTGCTATATCTCACACAGCTACCATGTCTCGAGATTACTATGTCCCAGGTACTTTATTTACCTCATGTAATTCTCACAGCAAGCCTGCAAGAAAGGTATTATTATCCCCGTTTTATAAATGACAGAGCCATGGCTCAGAGAGGTTAAGTGATTCGCATAAGTTCATCCCAGCTGACCATTGGTGGAGTGGAATTCCAAGTCCGCAGTCTTAACCTTTCTGTTGAACTGTCACCCTCCGCCAACACCTGCCTTTATACATAGTAACTTAATTAATTCAGGAGTTGTCTGTGTTTGAAATTGAGCTGGGTGATGAGCTAAGAGGTGAGGGAACCTATGCTCCACCTGCCCCTCTTCTAAAGAATTTGAGATTCCCGATGATGACAGAGAGACCTCTTTGTCTGATGCTTGCCACTCCTAAATAGTTCTTGATTTCTCCAGAGTGTGGCTGAATAAAAATGGAAACTTTATACTACCTTGTGTGGAGTGCAAACTCCTCCCTGTCTGCTATCTAGGGCAGTTCCTTGGCTCCTAAGTTTATTTCCTATGCCAGGACTCTGTGTGCTGTATCCTTGGTCTCTGAGGGCACAGAGCCCTCCCCTCCTGGCCAGGATACAAGAGGGGTTTGGAGGAAGGAGCAGTTTGCTCTTCTCATCTTGCTCCCATGACCTATGTATCTACCTATCTGCCTACCTACTTAACTGTGCTACCTGTCTTATCCACCTAGCTGCCTATCGTACCTACCTACCTACCTACCTACCTATGTATCAACCTATCCTATCCATCTATCTGCCTGTCCTACCTCTGTACCTCCCTGTCCTACCTACTTACCTATCTGTCCCACACTCTATCAAAAAAAAAAAGCAAAGCACCTCTGCTTAGGTGTACCAAACTAGATGGATGTCCTCTGGCAAAGGATGCTACTGATCACCACAAGTTTGAGCTTCTTATATAATTGTGTCTCCTTCAAGTTTTCAGAAGGGGAAATTCTGGCCAAGGGAGGTTTAATAACTTTTCCAAGGTCAAAGGGCAAAGAGGAAGAAACACATATCTGTTCTTTAGGTCCTGGGACTCTGAGTACCGTGGTGGAGGTTGGGGGAAGAGGGGGACACTTTGGTCAGCTTTAAATAAACCTCAGATTCATTATTAATAATGACACTGACAGTTAAGTAGCACTTTCTACTTTACAAAGCAATATTTAAAAACTATAGCATTGAATCCTTAGAATAACACTGTGAGGTGTGTGTGATGGTTCCCATTTTACACAGTAAGAGGTTACAAACTACACCCGAGTCCTGAGCATATTAATGGCATAGGTGGAATCCCAGTGCTGGTTTTGGACAGCAAGTCCCAAGCTTCATTCATTGTCAGCAGTGGCAGCTGTTATTATCACCAGCTGAGGTAGCAAAGAGGGTTATCATTACCCTCTTGCATCCATCCCAGGTCACACCACTGACATCATCAGTGCAGATGGGGCTCAATGTCCTGTATTCCAAAACCAGCACTATCTCCTTCTCAATGTGTGTTCTGCCCCTTAAATAAGCAAAAGCACCAATTTCCAGACATATGTTTCAAAATTTTGCCCACTTGTCTGACATCATGAGAATCCATTTGACCTACAGGGCAGAGGTTGTCAAATCAAATTTTTCAAGGTCAGTAATGCTCACTTGATTCTAATTTAAAATGTTTATACCCTCTGACTCAAATCTTTCACTCCAAGGAATTACTCTCTATAAACACTCTTGCAAATGCACGCAGTCTTGGGCACAAGGATGGACACAATCTACATGTCCATCAAAAGAGGAACGTTTACCTAAATGGCAGACTGTTCAGAAAGAAAGAGCATACAAAAAAGAAGTAGGCTGATTCATACAAACTAGCATGGAAAGCTGTTCACAATATAGCGAAAAAGGCCAATTGCAATACAATATGTACCGAATGATCCAATTTTTAAAAGGAAAAAAATGTATAGGTTTAGTATGAATTATTCAAAAACAAAAACAAAAACAAAACCGAGGAATGTTCAGCCATGTGATTTGGCAGGTAGGAGAGGGAGGAATTACAGGATTTGGGAGTCAAATTTCCAGAAGATGCCCTGTAGACTCTGGCAGGACCTGCTCCTCTACCTTCACTGTTTTGCCTCCGTCAGTGAGAAGGATAGAAGCTCAAGGTTTTCCCACAACCATCATATTTGGGTATCAATACAGATGCTCAGGGAAGGTCATTCCCATTTACATCCCTAATCCATTCCCTTCATTCTCCAAATCCCATCAGATTCAGAATGAAATCAAATAATAAAACTGAAACACAAATGTATTTACCACTGTGGTAAGATGGGGCCAATTTTTTTTCTATCAATTTTCCAGCCAAGAAATTACCTTTTTAAGTGGATAATGATGATCTGAGGGTCCAATTATTACCTTGAAACCTCACACTTTGATCTACCCAATGCTGTTCTCTTATATAAATAAGTTATTTTTGCAAAGTGAATTTTCTTTTTTCTCTGCTCTTCCGAAGTATTCCTGCAGGAGATGGCAAGAAAATGGATTCCATTAATATTCTACTTAGACTGCTGCTTTTTCCAGCACTAACTTCCACATAAATCTCCTCAGGAGTCTTTTATACAAATGCCATCCCTTCTACCGGGCACTGCCACACTCCCATCTTTTCTCCTGCTTCCTCCTCATCTCCTCTTCCCCAGAAAAAGAACACTTCATCCTCCTCCTCAGGTTGGTTAGTCAGTTGCTGGAATGATGTAGCTGACTGCGAGGCCCAGGGCCTGGCATAGAGTAAAATGTGGCTGACATTATTCTTGTCATTGTTTGCAGCCCCACTCTCCTGCCACCATCCACAGAATAAATCTTTCAGCATTTTCCCCTGTTTAGTATTAATTAAAACATCAAAGTAAAACGTACAAACAACAAAAAGCTGAACGGATTGACATGAGCCAGGGGACAGTGGTGTCCTGGGTCCTGCTGTACCCAGCATCCCTGTCCAGGGGAAAGGAGGCAGCATGGGCTCCACATAGCTTCCTGAACATTCATTTCCAAGTCCCCAGGGAGTCTGATGGAGCTGGGCTTTACACAGACACCAAACAGCCTCATTAACGCTCTCACCAGCCCCACTCCCCATGGAAATGGTGCAGGTTGTTGTTATTAGGATGTATTTGTAAGACTCTGTCACTGCAAAGTGATTTTACAGTCATTTCATGGGTGAGACCAGGGTACCTGGAGAATCAGTCTTTCCACTGAGTGCCTTAAAGGTACTTAATTCTGCCATTCCACACCCCTAACTGGAAATCCCAGCTACCCTCTGCTCAACCCTTATGCCAGCCTCACTGTGCCAGTCATTACAGTGAAGAATCAAGTTCACATTCTAAAGCCCCTTCATCCACCTTCATCCAAGGTAAATCGTTTTGTGCTCAGCACAGTCTCTCTCTCTCTCTTTTTTTTTTTTTAGCTGAGCCATCCTGCCACCTGTTAGCAGTTCAGTGGCAGCTCAGCTCGGGCCAGGAATTGAACCGGCACACAATCTTTTTTTTTTTTTAAGTTTAAAACAACAGAATATATATTATAAGAAATTTCTACCTTATAACAACACAATATACAAAACAGACCAAGAATTAAGAAAAACAAGACATCTAGATAACAAATGAATATGCTTCGTATGTATACATGTATACTTATATAATCTTTACACATACATATATTTTTTAAGATTTTTATTAAAATATAGCTAACATACAATATTATATTAGTTTCAGGGGTATACCATAGTTGTGCAACATTTATATACCTAAAGCAGTGATCACAATGATAAGTCCAACAACCATCTGACACCGTACCACACTATCACAATATCATTGACTGTATTCCCCATGTTGTACATTACATCCCATAACTTATTTGTTTTATACCTGGAAACTTGAACCTCTCATACTCCTTCACTTTCCACCCCGTTTTTAAATTTTCAATCACCGTTGACATTCAGTATTATTTTACATTAATTACCACAGTCTTTTATAGGTAGTCAAGGAAGATGCGATTGCCCTCGTTTTAGAAATGGGACAATTGAGGCTCAAGGAGGTTGGCTGACTTATTCAAGGTCACAGAGCTAGTTGGTCAAAATAAAGAAATCAATCAATCAATCAATCAATCAATAACATTTATGAGACAGTGCTGAACCTTGTGCTGGGTCTTTTGACACATCATCTTTGCAACCACCCCTCCCCCTGCCAGTCAGTAATTGGCAGATCCAGGATTTGAGCCCAGGCTTGCTTTATGCTAGCTCCAAGATTCCATTATTCCAAACTTTGCTCAGTTCCTGAGATGAGATCCCCATCTCTCCAGGATCCCAGAGCAGGCTCATTCTTCTGTGTGCCCTCCGTAGTTCACACACCTCTGTTGCTACACCTACTCTAGGGCCATTGTACATTTACAAGTCTGTTGTCTTAGCCCAAAAACTTCCCCAGGGTAGGGACTGTGTCTTCCTTGCCTCTCAAGCCTCCCATAGTCCATCACACTGCTCAGTGAGGCTCAGCATGTTCTGGTTGTTTGAATGAATCAAGAGTGACGCAATGACCACCTACGGAAGTGTGTGCATATGTGTGCACATGTGAATGAATTGGCACATGCATGTACACTGACACCCATGAGAACACAGGCATTTTATATCTGACCTAAAAGGTTAAGGTTCCTTCTGTGGCATTCATATGAACAGAAATCTGCTTAAGGAGGAAAATCTGCATGTTTGTTCTTTGCAAAGAGGCAGAATTGTACAATGGTTAAGAGTACACATTCTGCCACCTTTTACCATGTTTCCCCCAAAATAAGACAGGGTCTTATATTAATTTTTGCTCCAACAATCTACATTTATTCATGTACAAAAATCTACATTTATTCAAACAGTCATGTCTGGCTGACAATCTTAACTGGGGCTTATGGTTTGGGGTAGAGCTTATATTACCAGCATCCTGAAAAATCATGCTAGGGCTTATTTTCCGGTTAGGTCTTATTTTCGGGGAAACATGTTAGTTGTGAAACCTGGGACCAGTTTCTTAACTTCTTTATGTTTTCCAATCCCTCAATTGTAAAATGAGGCATGCTGTGAATAGTAAATGAGTTAATGCATGCAGATGCTGAGAATGATACCTGGCATCTGATAAATGCTCAGTGCAAGCAATTCCAGAGAAGAGAACGCAACAGTGGGGCTCTGTCCAGGGAATGTGCCTGGGCACATACTGTATTTTGCTGTGTATAATGAGCACTTTTGGGGGGGCCAAATTTATGAGGAAAAAATAAGGATGCTCACTATCCATGGGTAGTACTAATTCCGTATCTATATAAATGTTTTTAATCCTTTTATTTATGCTATGAGTTAAAAGTGTAGCCCTAGAAATCAATAATGATATCTGTATGCAAAATAGTACCCTGGAATATGATCACCGGTTTTGTTGAATTTACAATAAACTTTCAACAATGTAAATTTGTGACCAGTACATAACATTTCTTGTACCCTGTATCTGTTCTTGTGTTTTATAATTGTTACATAAAACTTCTTGTACCATAATGTTAAATAAATGCTAAAGTTCCTTTATAATACAAAAAAACAGGTACCTAAATATAAATAAATAAAAATTTGAAATAAAAAATTAAAACGAAAGATTTTTTTCCCTGAAAGTTTGGGCCAAAAACATGGGTGCACATTATACACGGCAAAATATGGTAACACACACACACACACACACACACACACACACACACACACACACACACCAAGGCTCTCTGAGGCCCCACCTCCCTCAGATGGCTAGGTCCAGGGTCCAGCTGGAAGACCCAGAAATACGAGGTGAGGTGGGGTCAGTAACCTCAGTTCAGTCTCAGCCCTTGGGTTCATATAAATTTAAAGTATTATGCCATCTCCATGGTACGGTGACACTGACACACAAGATGGCCCAGAATCAAAGCATTTTGCAAAGCACATGGCCAGGAGAAGGGTGTACTAACTGAGGAACTCACAGGAAGTGTGCACTAACTGATGCGAGGAGGGGAAAACGCACAATGCTCCCATCCCTCTCTAGTCACTTAGCTCCATGGGAACACAGCGGCTGGGACGATCTCCTCTGGACCACAAGGCAATGTTGTACCGCTCCTCTGGCAGGTCACCTGCACTCTCCCTGCTAGGGCTCTGTATGGGTGGAGAGCATGGGGAGCTATGTACTCAGAGTTCCAGCTGAGACAGGGCCACAGGGCCACTGTGGATGATGTGGGGTTAACAGGGCCCTGTGGGAATGCCCCAGTCCCTAACCTTACTCTAGCTGTAGGCTCTGCCCCTCAGTGTAGAGGAGAGGCTGAGAGCTACTGCTAATGTGAGAGGCCAGCTGTGATTGTCCTGGGTCCCCTTGATCTTCAAATCAAAAGCAGCTTGCATGGATGGTGTATGCCTTTCCCACTGCTATGCTCAGGTATAAACAGGTTGTAGATTGTAGAGGCCAGCCAGGTTTAGGCATTTTAATAAAATTCCCTGAGGCTGAAAGTGGGCTTGGAAAGGGGAGGAGAGGATAAGCTACACTTATGTGATGCCAGACATCTGGCTGGATCTACACAAGTTCAGCCAATGGTCCTGTAGTTCAGATCCCAAGATGTTTGATGTCATGCAAACCAGCCATCTGCATTTACCAAATGCAGACTTTGGCCACAGATGGGCTGTCCTGGTGGATGAGGCTGCAGAACATGTGAGGTCAGCCGGCCGGAGCGCAGCCCTATGACACGGGTAATAGGTTTGGTCCCTGAGTATGTGACTCTGTTTATAGCTGCAAAAGGCACCTTTCGCTTAGGACTGCCCCCTGGATATTAGACAGGCAGGTGACTGGGCCAGTTCACTGTAAATTCACCACAAATGCTAGAAAAACAATGGTGTGTGTATAACTGATGCTGAGCATTGCCACCTGAAAATCAAAAGATTGTGTGTGTGTGTGTGTGTGTGTGTGTGTGTATACACACATACAGAGGATGCCAAAAAAATACACATTTTAAGAAAGAAAAATATATTAAAATTATGCTGATGGTAACCACTTTGAGCACCTCTTGTAATTGCAGAAGTCAAACGTGACTTGTATTCATCTTTTATTATCAGTATATATCGAGTATTACAATTTTAATACAGTTTTTCCATTTCTTAAAATGTGTATACATTTTTTTTGGCTATATATACATATGAAAGAGGGAGCGCCATAATCCATTTAGTTTTTCAAAATGCCCCACAAAACAATGCAGAATTTTGGTTCATATATATGCATATGAGATAGGTAAACATTTTGTCTCAGAAGAAAACAGAATGAGAAAGAAAACTCTAGAAGCAGTAGAAAAGGCGTTCTCTCTTTTGGGCTTCAGTTTTCTCATCTACATAATCCTTTCTGGGGCCTTTGAGCCTCATAACCCCTGGGCAGCAAGCAGTCCCAATGTGCAGATAAGAGTAAGCAGCTCTGCCCTCAGGCTCAGACTTACAGCAATGTCTTAAGTTCCTGACAGGGAGTGAAGCGGACAGAGCCTAGGGAAGTTTAAGGAGCCAGATAAGCCAAAATTGGCCCCACCTGTGTGGCAAGCTCTGCTTTAAGAACAGTACCCCATTTCATTCTCACAGTAATTCTATGAGGTGGGCACTATTACTATCTCCATATGGGTGAGGCTCTTCATCACTCTGCAATCCTGCTATAATGCTTCTGCAAGGTAAGTGGCTACAGGATGGAGGTCTGCAGACACAGTAACCCAGTCGGAGGTGGTGAACCCAGGCAGGTGTGGATCAAGGGCTAAGATGCTCCTTTTAAATTGCTAGGCTGCTCTGAGGGGGTGTCCAGCCCTGCTGTTAAATCTTCTCGGCTCCAAGTTTTGGGCTCTGATCTTTCAGTGAACATAGGGCTTATCTGCTGCTCTGTGTGGACAAGTTAGAACTGACTCCCCGCTAGCTGTCTCCAACAGATTGGCCTGCCCTATTGTCCAGTGCCAGGCCTCCCTGTCTTGTGGAAGATGAGAAATGGCCGTGGCTGAGCTTTGGATGAAAGGCATGACAAAGACCCAGGCAGAACTGGTCCTCTCAGCTTTGCCAAGCAGGTGACAGAGATCAGAAACCCTGGCTGATGGCTCTTCGATTTGACTGCATCCTTTCTCAACAATTGGCTGTTGTTGCTCACAAGGGTGGTGCCTCTTGTCCTTCAGGTCTTGCTTGTCCCACGCATAAAACATCAGGTGGCCACTGAGTGCCTTGTTGCAGGTCTAGTCTCTCCAGCATTCTGCACTGACTGGAGCAAGGTGTGAGACAGGGTGGGGTGTGGGGTGGAGGGTGATGGACTGCAGCAGAACAGGCCATGTAGCTATCTGCTGAGCAGAGTGCCTGTGTCATGGAGATGGGTAGGATTCCCTTCCTGCCAGCACCAAGGTTCTTCACAGGCTTTCTTTTTTTTTTTTTAAAGATTTTTATTGGGGAATTGGGGGAAGGGGAACAGACAAGTTGCTATCCTTTTGTTCTTCAGTCTAGTTGTTGAAGCTTCTCAGCTTGAAGCTTCTCTGGCTGCTGGCTACACATGGTAGCCCATGGCAACCCACTGCAGCAGGGGCTGCAGCCTACGCCGACGCTGTTGCTGGCGACTCACAGCAGCCCAGCTCCAGGTTGAGCTGTTGTTCAACATCTTAGCTGTAGAGGGCAGTGTCACTGGCCCTCATATGTGGGATCCGAACCGGGGCCCTCTGGCGTCCCAAGCCAGCTCTTAACCAACGCGCCAGCCGGCCAGCCCTTCACAGGCTTTCTTGACTCATTCTTTGACCTTCCTTTTAAACTCAAGGCACACTTGAAACTTGTCTTTACTCACTGTCTCCATCTCACCTCAACCCACCCTATCAGGCTTTCTTTCATCTGTACCATTCCAAGACAGTACTGACTAAAATCACCAAACACCTATACCACACTGAAGCCCACGGTAATCTTCTATCTACGAATCCTGGCGTCAGTACACAAATCATCCTTCATCATTAATTGGGGGCTTGTCTATAGGAACTAACAGGAGAGGGAAATATGATCTGTACCTTTCTATTTTGCCTAGTCCACTCACGGGCCTTCAACAATATTTTACTGTCACACAAACAATGGGCCTTCGTCAGCCGGTTAAAAGCGACAAGTGTGGCTGCCGTTCTTGAAGACTCGAAGGACAGGCTTAGCAGAAGGGTTCTGGTTAATCCCCCCTGCCCTGGTGCCAAGCCCGGGGAATGCTGGCCTTAGCCCAACTGCCTTCTCTCTCTCTGTTACTGTCTTGTATCTCTGTTGCCTTTTCCTTTCTGCGAGCAGACTGGATGCCGGCTGAACGTCCCCTCCATCCTTGCTGCTTTATTTCATCCTGACACTGTCTCTCAGCTCTTGAGACGCTGGTCCAGGGCCCCTTCCCTGTAAGACCTCCTCAGCACTCCACGCCAGCCTCAAGACATCTTAAGGTAAGAACATGGAACTTTGCCTATGTCGGACATCCCTTGTTGCTCGGGATAAGATTTATTGGCATTTAGTCTACCCTCTCTTAGCATCCTATCGGGATCTCTTTTTAGCTTTAAAGCACAGATGGAAATGTCCTGCATTTCCCACTTTACATCTCTGCTGTTTTTGCGCCCTTTCCTCCTGTTGCCTGTACTCCAATGATTGCTTAGTAGCCTGAGTCCATCGAGGGCTCCACCCTGGAGGTCCTGAGTATTTTGCCACCTTCCTTTTACATCTGTGCTATTATAAACCATCAAGCAAGATCCTGGGGGACAGACAACATTTTCCGGACTCGTTTTGCCTTAAGAAAGTAGCCTTATCTGAAGCCTTCTGAGGCTTCCAATATCTCTATCTACTCCCCTTTACATATTGGGCATCAAGGCGCCCTGCCACACCCTTTCATGTGCGCTGTGTGCCTTCCCTACAGACCTTGAACACGTACTCCCTGCTTAATCATCTTTATATGGAAGGCCACCATCACATTGACCGCACCACCAACTTCAAAGACACTCAGAGACAGGCCAGACGACCCATTATTGGCCACTGCCTTTATCGGCCCATAGGCTGGCGTCAAAAGTCCAGGAGGGGACACCTATGGAGTTAGGTAGGCGCTCACTCGGGGGCATGGGCCGGCAGCCCAGGTAAGGTACGACTAACCCTGGTGCGTCATGTGACCCGATTCACCACGGAAACCAGGTCGTGCGGTCTCCCTGGCCCACTCAGGGTCTGGAGGGCGCTCCAGATTGGTTATTGGGAGGCGAGTTATCAGCCCTCATGCGCCTACACTCCCCTGAATTTCATCCTAAATCACTGGGATAAATTCAATGCCCAGACTTTTGAAGATGTGGTGCCTGGTCTTATTCCATTCAGAAGCGTGGCCTCAATACAAATTAGAAGGCAGGGAAACCTGGCATCTGGAGGGAAGTATTAACTATAATACTATCATGCAGCTAGATTTGTTTTGCAGACGGGAAGGCAAATGGTCAGAAATTCCCTACGCCCATTCAAAGGAACTTCCAGCGGGATCCCCGTCCCCGGGGGAGGCTGTCCCATAGGAAAAACCCGTTCAAAAGACCATCCCAACACTCTATACACTTCCCTTCCCCACAGAGCTGGCTCTGGGGGGTGCCCCTTCCAATTACCTATGCGGGACTTCCTAGTTAAAGCGCTCCCAGCATGGGGCAAATCTCCCTTTACAGGAAATGCCGGGAGAATTTGGGCCTGCTAGAGTTCAGATCCCTTTTTCATTGCCTGATCTTAGACAAACAAAGGGTGATTTGGGCAAGTTTTCAGACGACTCAGACAAGGACATAGAAGTCTTCCAAAACTTAACTCAGGTCTTTGACCTCTCTTGGAAAGCTGTCATATTACTCTTAAATCAGACTCAACTCTTCTGAAAGACAAGCAGCCCTACAAGCTGCCATACAGTTTAGAGATGACCGATACTGCTTGTGTTTGGCTTAATTTCCCCAGGGCTCGGCACCCCCATCCACCTGGCTCTACCATTTTCCCACTCCATCCCTTTCTCAGTCTCTCACAACACCTCCCCGTTACTTTGCTGGTTGCATTCCTGCAGGGACCACCTGCAGTGGGACTCATTGTAAGGGAGATGGCCTGAGTCTATGTGTGCTAACATTCCAAATAAGCTTACTTTTAAAATCAGGTTATTTCTGCTACAAAATCTGTCAAGAAAATAGCTTGTATTGACCTTGGGATCTCATAGAGTTGAGAGCTCAAAAAAAGTCACTCGAATAAGGTTTTAAGTGAAACTTTTCAGTAAATGATCATATATTGGGGATGCTTAGAGGTGATTTCTCAACATCTGTTGACAACTTAAGATTTTAATTTTGCTAAGTTCATGTATTTCTAGCTTGTCACAGGAATGGTCAAAGATACATTTAGATCTGTTAGTAAATATATCTAATATTTTATCACAAAGGCCTATGCTTTTGAAGGTTACAAAATATGTTCCTGGATTTGCCAGTGGAAATGTTAATTGCTTGTTTCTGGTTGTCAGTAAAAATTAAGCTTTTAGAGGTTATGGATTCTAATTAGTATGAAAAAAAATAATGTGTGTTTTCAAGGAAGGTATAAGGTATGTAAATACATTTTTGAAGGAACTGAAAGAAAGTAGTTTGCCCTAAAGATGGTTATTTCTGAATGAGTGAAAAGAGACAAACTAAGAGAGACTGGGAAAGTCGTAGAAGGTTTGTGAAAGGTCTTGAGAGAGTTTTATATATACCGTATTTCCTCATGTATAAGACGCACCCTTTTGCAAAAAATTTGGGGTCTAAAAACTGGGTGCGTCTTATACAGTGGTTGTAGGTTTTTTACTTGCATTTCCCACTTTTTCACGTTTGTTGTCTTTGTGTTCATTGTTTCGCACTTGTTACCGGTATATTATGGTAGGTTACGTTTTGCCACGTTCTGCCCAGAAATGGCTCAGAAAAGATGTTCGTACAGTGCTGAATTCAAGTTAAAAGTGATCCAGTTTGCAAAAGTGAATGGAAATCATGCTGCTGAATGTAAGTTTGGTCCTCCTCCAACTGAGAAAACGATCCAAGACTGGCTACAGGAAGAAGAAACCCTACTGAAAACGCCACGGCAGAAGAAGGCCATGAGAGGCAATATATGAAGATAGTGATTCGTCATCAGACACAGATGAGGACAAGCTAATGGTTGGGAGTTTTAACAGTGATGAGGAGTTGTATGAGTTTTCTGATGAATAAAACTTGAGTTCAATAGCTTTATGTCGTTTTTGGTTTTTTTTTTCAAATTTCAGGCCCCAAAATTAAGGTGAGTCTTATACATGGGGGCATCTTATACATGGGGAAATACGGTGGTTAAGCTAAATACAATCAATCAATTAAATTTAAATATCAAAAGTAAGCTAGTACAGATAAATGTTTTCTCTCCCTCTCTGCTAAACACGACACATTTTTTTAGACTATTAGTCTACTATTAATATTATAAAGTTTTCTACCAACAAACAAAGATTATATGTCATCATAATAATTTCTATGTTTACATTGCCCCAATCAGGTCCCTAGTTACTGAAAAAAGCTAAAATCTACACAATAATAATAACCAAGTTTTGCTAATGGTTATGTAAACTCTTATATTTTAGGACTGTTAGAGTTCATGTGTCCTCCTCAGCTTCAGAGTATAGGCCAATGTAAAGGAAGCTTATTCTCCTTAACCTGACAGGATTATAATAGTTCTGACCCACTATTCCCTCCCTTATAAAGAGGTTCAGATCTTTAAAAAAGGCCAGAAATTTGTTTAATGTCTTTAACAACCAAGACAGAAAAACAAGAAATAAAGGAACAGTAAGACCAGAGGGTGAGACCAAAGACAAAGCCAGTTATAAACACAGTTATAAACAACCCAGGGCTAAAGCCACCTCAGGATACCCCAAAAGCCCCAGGAGAGGAAATGCCAAATAAAGGAGCCTGCTTTTTGGATGCAGAAGCCCAGACCACTGGAATAAGGAGTGTCCTAATCCTCCAAAGCAGCCATGCCCCCTGTACACACCACAGGGCACTGGAGGAGAGCTTGTGCCCTGCTCCGAAGGGAGTAGAGACCACTCCCTCTCCACCAATAGCTGCGATCACTGTTGGGATTAATGCTCCCAGTGGCCCCCAGGCTGTTCTCCTCACAGGGGTGAAACTGCAGGTGACCCTGACATGACAGGCAAGGCTGTTAATTTATAAAAGCCATTTTTATTTCTGTCTCAACTACTCACTCTAAAAACTACTAGGTTGCAAAAATAAAGAAAGCCCCAAGATTTGGTCTCATTTTACTCAGCCTGTTCCTTACCATTGGTCTATACCTTAGGAAAAATGTAAAATAAACAAATCAGACTTAAAAGGACTCTAGAAAAGTTTAATCAAAACTAATGTCCATTGCTTTAGATTCTAACCTCAATTCTGTTATCTTCTAAGTTGTTAACTTTAAAAAAAAAGTTTCAACAGTCACTTAAGAAATATAGGAGACCCAGTCCTATAGGGAAAAGTCTAACAGACCAGTTAGTTCCTATATAGAAGGAACTAACTAATTTTTCTAAACACCCCAACAGTTTTGGGACTTCAGAGAGTCGGTAGCTGGCTCCATTTCCCTCGAATTAAACTCATTTCATTTAAGTCTCCACAGGACTCCCCCAAAAGGAAGACTGTCACTCTTACTCTTGTGAGCCATCAGAAGACCTCAAACTACTGTTCAAAAAGCCTTGGGCCAGCTGAGTGGAGCCTTGGTTAAGAGCTGGCTTGGGACGCCAGAGGGCCCCGGTTTGGATCCCACATATGAGGGCCAGTGACACTGCCCTCTACAGCTAAGATGCTGAACAACAGCTCAACCTGGAGCTGGGCTGCTGTGTCTCCGGGGACAGCATAGGCTGCAGCCCCTGCTGCAGTGGGCTGCCATGGGCTACCATGTGTAGCCAGCAGCCAGCATGAGTGGCCAGCAGCCGCCATCTGATCTGCCTCACCCGGGAAGAGCGCAATGATGGTGCCAACTTGGGCCAGTGAAGCAACGTCCTCCACAACTAGAATGAAGAACAAAAAAGGACAGCAACTTGTCTGTTCCCCTTTCCCCAATACCCCAATGCTGTTCCCATCCCCCAATTCCCCAATAAAAATCTTTTTTTAAAAAAGCCTCCATCTAATAACAGGGTATCAACTTCCAAGTAACTCTTCAACAGGGTTCTGTGCTGATTTCAAGGGTTAAAGCTAATTAAGAGCTCTAACTCTCACATCTGGACCAAATAGGTTTTAACACTGCTCTAGGCCAGTCCAGACCTAACTCCTGAGTAAACAAATGTCACCTGAGGTTAAGATAAATGGGCTTTGAGTTCCATCCCTGAAGCCAGTGCTTTGCTTCCCACTAAAAAATCCTTTCGCTTATGTGTGACAGAGGGGAAGGGAATAGCTTTAGTTGGCACAGCCTGGAGGTCCCTCACCACAACCGGTGGGCTGTGTAGGTGAGGAGCTGGACATCTCAGTGCCCGGCTAGCCAGCCAGCTTGCTTCAGAGCGGCGATAGAGTCTGCTCTCCTAGTTCTTGAAGCAACTAAGCTTACAATGGGACAAGACTTAATTAACAGTTTCGCCCCCCACCACCAAGGGCTTTTAAATGCTAATAATAGTATTTGACTTAAAGACGTTTGCCTCTTAAGCCAACAGGTTTTGTACAAACCTATGTTGCCAGAGCTGATTTACAAAAATACCCCTAGACAATCCAGATTGGACGCTCTTCACTGAAGGGGGCTGTTTTATGAAAAAATGACACATGGAAGGCTGGATATGCTGTAGTTACTTTACATGATATCATAGAAAATGCAAGCCTCCCATCTGAAGCCAATTTACAGCTGGCTGAGCTAATAGTTCTCACCCAAACACTACAGCTGCTATAGACTATCTACTTCTCAAACATAATCAAGGATGTGAAATTTTAAAAGATTATGTTTCAACCTTTCTAACAGCTCAGTTTATCAAAAACAAAGTTAAACAGATTCATTACACAGTTTCCAATACTAAACAAAAAACTGGATTCTTTAACCTAGATTTTTCCTTCCTTCCATCCTGGCTTCCCAGTTTAACAGGACTTAATTTCTCATTTTTCTTTTATTCATTTTCATAGGGACTACTTCATACTGTTGCCTGCAACTCATCTCTGCTTGCAGACCACTCACCAGTTGGCTATGTCGGCCTAAACCACCACAACAACTACACCTGGAGCCGCTCATTTACCAGGGACCATGAGATAGACCTCTGGACAGGCCCTAGCTGCCCGTCTGTCTCTACGTCCCTCCTCAGCCTGAAGCAGCCAGAGAGGTCATCGCCCCTGGTCATCGCCCCTACTCCCTAGCGCAGTTAGGGTTTCATTTTCAGAGGGGGGAATAAGACAGGTTAGTCAGTGTAACAATTAGGCAGTTAGGAATTCCCTGGTAGAATGAACAAAAGATAAACGCATCTCCAAGGCCTCTGCCCTCAGCCCTGACCCCAAAAGCCACAGCCTTAAGACAATTTACTCCTACCAGACTAGAGACATCAATTACACCCTGAAGAAACGAAAACTATCCTAAAAAGCCTACTCCAGGCTAAAACGGCCAACGAAATAAATCTAACCTGTTCAAGCAGGTGCCAGTTTTCTCCCCAGATAGGCCAGGAAAAGCATATAAACAGAAGCCTCCCCGCTAGTCAGCAGGCACTCCCGTTTCGGATGCTCCCTCTCTTATAGAGAGCTGTATCTCTTTAATAAACTGTCCTTTACTACAAACTTTTTCTCTCTGGTCTGTGTCTCCATTCTTCAGTGCTATGAGACCCAATGTCAATACACAAATCATCCTGCATCAAAATCACCTACTCCATCTTGAAATGCTGTCTTCTGTAAGCTTCCCTGATACCTCTCATTTGTTTTTTCAGAGCTGTCGTTTTGTCTTCCTGCCTCAACGGCTGCTCCTTCTTAATCTCTCCTTCTTACCAGACTTCCAAATGTTGGGGTGCCCCCAAGATTCAGTTTTGGGTTGTCTTTCTTATCTATACTCTCAAGTGACCTCATCATTCCCATGGCTTTAAATTCTTATATATTTATGACTTAATTTTTTTTTACCTGTTTATTGTAAAATAAAACATAGATACAGAAAGCTACACAAAATAAATAGCTCAGTGAGTTATTATAAGGTGAACACCCTTATAGTAACTACACAGGTTAAAATAGAGAACTTTGCCAGCCACCCAGAAGGCCTGCTTGTCCTCATCCCAACCACAGCCCCATCCTCCCTTACAAAAGTAACCACTTCTCTGACTTTTATGGTAATTGCTTCTTTTTTTTTCTTTAATGGTTTTATCACTCAAGTGTATTCCTAGACACTGCAGTTTAGTCTTGCTCATTTTTTGAAATTGTCTTTTAATTCTCTTTTGAATTATACATCTCTACTACATTGTTTTCTTTTCCTAAAATTTATTTGTTCATTTGCCCTGTGGGGTTTTCCACAATCTTGATTCTCCTGGTGCAGTTCAACACGTTTCTCTATGTATTCTTATAAATTGGCAGCTAGATCAGGCTTGATCAGGCTCAGGTTCCAACCTTTAGCCCAGACTATTAGTAATGTTATGCTCTTTCATTAGGAGGCACTCAATGTCTGCCTTTTACTCTTTTTTTTCTTTTTTTTTTTTTTAGTATTAGCAGCTACTGATACTTTAGTTTTCATATATCCCTTTAAATAATCTTTTACAGAGATGCTGCCCCTCATCTATTATGTGGTTACCCAGGTGCACAGTCCATATAGGAATGACAGGATAAATTCTAATTGCCTTTTATTTACCTGGTTATCAAGATAATAAATTAGTTCCCTGCCATCCTCAGATGATGACCAATTCGTTAATTCCTTAAACATCATTATGAACTCATGCATATAAACATATTAAACCCATGTTTAAACATGGGTTTCAATCCACTGCTATGATTATCCTTATTAAAGTTCAAGTTGTTATCTTTGGCCAGTGGGATTGTCTTTAAATTGATTCATGACCTGTTCTAGGCTCATTTTTGTACATGTCCAGCCCAGTCCTGGGATCAGCCATTTTTCCCAGAAGCTCTGGTTTCTTTCAGTGGGAAATGGTATAGCACAACCATAATCGGATTACATCTCATGGTCATAGTTCCGAGGCCTTTTTTAGTGGATAGAGTTAGGGGGCAAAATAAAATAGATAGATTATAGATAGATAAATAGATATCTAATAGATAGATATTACATACATTATATATAAAATGAAACATGTAATGCATAACTATGAAATATATATACAAAATTTATGAAATAAAAAAATCCAATTCAAATTCAAGTCTACAGGGTCATCACTTTGTCTCTTCTATACTACCTGTATATTTTGATTCTTTTGCACTGAGAATTCTGGTTCTCAAAAATACAGAAATGATAAAAATTGAATGATCCCCTCCCCAATTATTTGCTTTATCCTACATCATACATACAACAGTCTCAGGATAATAGTCACAATACTAATGCTACCACCAGCTATTATGATCATTAAAAAGGTTTAAAATGTTTTTGCATATGGCATCTCCATTTCCCCCATTCTTAATACTACACATCTCGATTGTCAGATCATACTGTCATTGAATAATATACTACAGTCTTTTCAACCCTCACTTAGTCTTAGTGTTATAAGTGTCACCGGTTTTATATGTCTGTCGGGTCATTTGGTTGTCTGAAGCTCATTCTCTACTAGATTCCCGAAGAAAGACTCATGGGAACAATAGTCTCTGAGTTCTTACATGCTATTTTAGTGATAGTTTGTGCTCTTGATACTTGAAGGATCATTTTGCTGAAAATAAAATCTTTGGTTCATGTTCACATTTTCTTTTTGAGTATCTTTAATATGTTACTCCATTTTTTTCTATTAAAACATGTGGCTATAGAAAAGCATCATTTTCTTCCTCATATAAGTCACTTACTCTTTTTGCTTAGATGCTCGAAGGATTTTTTCTTTTTTTAAAAAACCCAGTAATTTTACTAGAATATGTCTTGGTCTTTCTGAGTCAATACTCTTAGGTATATAATGTGCTCTTACAGAATGCAGCTTTAAATATATATATTTTTTAATTTCAGGAGGTTTTTTTGAATTATAATTTTTAGGTTTGGTTTGTTATCTTGCTTTAGTTCCCCACCCCCCCTTTCAGAGTTGTGCCTATTATCCATATGTTAAATCTTCTTTGCCTTTCATTAATATTTGTCACTTTCTCTCAAACTACATTTACCACTTTAATTTCTTTTTGTTTTAATTTTTTTCCTTCCTTTATGCCTTTTATTCCTCTTAAAGCATTATTTATAGCATTTATTGGCTCTCATACTCCTTATAGTTCAGTTTAGTCCTCATTTATATAATCATGTTTTTCTTTTATTTCTCTTTCTTGAATTCTATCACCTCATTTCTAAATTTTTATAGTTCTGATTTGTTATATTTTATAACTTGTATCATTTTAAAATGCCTTTTAGCTCATTATGAAATAGCATTTTATAAGGGTTTTTTTGTTTTTGTTTTTCTTCCTTTTTTAAGCGTATCTTTCTGGTGTGCTTTCATTGTCTGCAGGGATGTTACTCTCCTCACTCTCTCTTTTTTTACAGTAGCTTATGGGATTTGGGTACAATCATTTCATTTTTATGTGAAATGAGTTCTCCTGAACTTTTAGAAAGAGGCTTTATTCAGAGGCCCTTTCAAACTCCATACAGCTTCCTCGTCTATTGTTTTATAATAATAATAAAAAATATATAGTGGCTGGCTTTGTGAGATTACCTTTGTGAGATTTTCTGTTCCCCTCCCCAACTTTTATGTGGACCTTCTCTTCTTTCTTTCCTTTTTCTTTTGATTATCCTGGCCCTGTTCAATTTTGACTCCACTCTCAGCATTTACTCTTCAGTGGGGACCTTGGAAGGAAGCCCTGGGAGGTCAGTTTTGGGAATACACAAGAACTACGCTGGTCTAGTCCCTTAGTCCATCTGCGGGGCTCCTTGCACTCACCTGCTATTGTAGTGACCAGAATCACCACCCCCGCCCTTCAATTTTAGCGACTACTCTCAAATTGTTCCACCACATGTTCCACTGAATTTCTGTTGTTACTTTGAGGTTCTCCTATTCTCAGGTCCACCCTCCCTCTGTTTCTCTCTGTTTTTCATTTATGAACTCCAATAATAGACAAGTCTTGTGTTTATTCATGGTTTCTCCCCATCTTAATGTATTTTGGAGTCCATAGGGATACCTTGTCACCTACTTTTATTGTAAATATTGCCTATGGAGTTTTGGTTATGCTATTTCATTGTTCTGTTTTATGTGGGGTTTGGGAAGATGCAAAAACTATGCTTCTACTACCTTACCAAAATCTCTCCTGCTGATAACTTTCAAATTTCACTTACAGTCTGCATCCCTCACCTGACCTTCTACATTCAACTACTAATTGATATCCGGACACGGATGCCTCATAGGTGTCTCAAACTTAACTTGGCCAAAAAAAGCCAATTTTCCCCCTCAAATGTACCTTCTCTATTAATCTTCCCCATCTCAATAAATGGCACCACTTCCCTCCCAATTACTTAGGTCAAAAACCTAGGCGTTTGCAATTACTTGTCACCATCTCCATGCTTTAACCCTGGTACAGGCCTCCACCACCTCTCTTCTGGACTCCTGCACTAGCTTCCTGGTCTCCCTGCCTCCACTCTCCCTGCAGGGCAGCCAGAATGATCTTTTAAAGCATAACTCAGATTACATCCTTCCCATGTTTAACATATCCCCAAGCCTCTCCACTGCAAATAAAATCCCAGCACCTAACCACAGCCCACATACGAGATTTGACAATTAAGCTCGTGAACTTATTGCAATGATGTTGCTAATGTTTTTTGATACCTGAGGGATTATTCATTATGAATTTGTACCAACTGGACAAAGAGTTAACCAAGTTTACTATTTGGAAGTGCTGAAAAGGTTACAGGAAAAAGTTAGACGACCTGAACTTTTTGCCAACAATTCATGGCTCTTGCATTATGACAATGCACCAGCTCACACGGCACTGTCTGTGAGGAAGTTTTTAGCCAGTAAACACATAACTGTATTGGAACACCCTCCCTACTCACCTGATCTGCCCCCTATGACTTCTTTCTTTACCCGAAGATAAAGGAAATATTAAAAGGAAGACATCTTGATGACATTCAGTATATCAAGGGTAATACAATGGCCATACCAGAAAAAGAGTTCCAAAATTGCTTTGAAGGGTGGACTAGGCACTGGCGTCAGTGCATAGCTCTCCAAGGGGAGAACTTCAAAGGTGACCATAGTGATATTCAGCAATGAGGTATGTAGCATTTTTTCTAGGATGAGTTCGTGAACCTAAGTGTCAGACGTCATAATTTGGACCATACTGTCCTCTCTGACTCTCTCTCACTACGTGCCCTATATTCTGTATGTTTTAGACATCTGGTCTTCTTTTTGACCCCAAAACATCCCCATATACTTCTCATGTCAGGGCCTTTACCCTGTTCTTCCCTGCAGTTAGAATATTTCCCCCTTAGATCTTTGCAACATTGTCTATTTGTCATCATTGAATTTGAACTCAGAGAGGCCTTTCTTTACACCCTAGGTAAAGCTGTTAACTATTTTATCTTCTCCTTAGCACTTAAATGTCTGCAATTATCTATTTAATTTATTTGTATGTATAAATACTGTGTGCATTTATACCTTCCCACCACCACTAGAATTCTCCTTGTGGACAGTGACATAATAGGACATACTAGTGACACACTAGTGACATAACTGGACCTGGTACGTAATAGGTGCTCAATAAATATTTATCAGCTAATTGATTTTCCCAATTACCTCTAGAGATGGCCACCAGAACTGAGCCCTGTTCCACAGCAAGCTCTGGAACATAAATATTTTTCTATAATCACCAGCTGCTAACCTAAACCTTTCACTCAGGACATGTTCCTATCTATGCTGCTGAGTACAGTGTCCTGACCATCTGACTCTTGTAAAGAGTCGTGGTTCTCAACTATATTAAAATCAACACTCCCTTTCCATAACAAATATTTTATAATGCTCCTTTTCTATTCTGAAATAAAATTCATCTATAAATACATACCTAATTGTTTTTTTTAAATCTACATATTTTCCTAATTATAATATAAAGGAATCATAAAAAGAAAGTCATTTATAATAAAATAATAAGTACTTCATTATGCAAATGCTTGAGTATGACTGAACTAGAAACCTAATAAAGTGGTCAGATGTTTGCATCTTTTCGTAGAATCACCGTGAACACAAACTATAAATTCAGACTAATACAGAAGTGTTGTGTTGGCAAGTCAAATACCACAAGCTGAGTGGGCAAGAGTGATGAAGGTGACATGATTTTCCAAAATGTTATACAACTTATGGTAAAATTCAGAACAAAATGAAGTACAGCTTTTCCAATTAACTCAGTAGTTACATTAGTGGAAAATTCAATGCATACTAAGTCTTTATGAAAAATATTCTGTGTTTACAAACAAAATGTCGTTAGTTCCGAGGTTCAGAACTCCGGAGAACCTTCCAGGCTCTAGGCTGAGCCCTGCTTCTGATTGAAACCCCAACAGTACTTTTTTTTTCATATTATTTCCTCCCTTCCTCCTCTTCCTCCCCCTCCCCCATTGTATCAATACCTTGTATCCTTGTAGATGAATCTTGAGGTCACCCCTGACTGTTTTTTTAGGATACATTCCTACATGAGAAGTTGAAGGATCAAAGGATATGCCCACTTCGAAGCTTTCTTGAAGGTATATGAAAGTTTGCCTTCCAGGGAAATGTCTTCAATCCTTAACCCTCTTTGGGGATAATCTTTCTTTTTAAAATGCCCATTTTATTGTTAGAAATGGACATCATTGATTTTATTTGCTTCTTTGATTACTAGGAAAGATAGACATTTTTCATATTTTTATTGACTATTCGTAACAGCACATGGAGAATGGGGTGGTGATGTGCTGGGAAAGCCTTGCGCTAACCACGCCTACAATGCTGGAATGAAACAACCTACTTGGAAATGCGCACTGCCCCTATTACATAAAAACCAAATGCAAAAACCATAAAGGGAAATGCAATAAATTTGACTCTACGCAAATATGAAAAAACATTGTAAACAAAATTAAAAGGTAACTGACAAATTGGAGGAAATATTTGCAGCATATGTCACGAACCTGAGTTTTACATAACATCAAAAACTCTAACAAATAGGTTTTTTTACAAAAATGAACACCAAGTGAAAAGATGGGCAAAAGACCCTGCAGTACCTTTAAGAAGAGTTATGTATCCTGTTATGTATTCTGGAGTCTTCACCACCCAAACAGGGGAGGGAAGGCCAATTATCAGAGGTACAGCCATACCCCAAACCTCAGTACAGTTGTCCCTCCTTATCTGTGGTTTCACTTTCTGCGGTTTCAGCTACCCGTGGTCAGCCATGTTCAGAAAATATTAGATGGAAAATTCTATATATTTTGAGAGAAAGACCATATTCACATAAATTTTATTATGGTATATTGTTATAATTGTTCTATTTTATTAGTAGTAATTGTCATTAATCTTATTGTGTTTAATTTCTAAATTAAACTTTATCATAGCTATGTGTGTATAGGAAAAAACAGTATATATAGGGTTCGATACTATCCATGATTTCAGGCATCCACCTGGGGTCTTGGGATGTATCCTCTGTGGATAAGAGGGGGCTACTGTATGTCCTTTCTCCCTCCCTAGTCATTACAGCCTTTGGAACTTGAACCCTTCAAAATCTTTTGCTTATGATTCTGCTATTGGAGCACCATTTATTATTGGTGAGGAACAGCCAGGGTCTGAATAAAGCTTGCTAGTTACTGCCCCCTTTTAACTTCTTTAAGGAAAACATAATTACCAAGTAAATCTTATTTGGGTTCACTCACTGATCCACAGGCCCCAGCACAGACTGTTGTTTGCCCCTTCTTTATAGAAAGAACAGCAAGGGGGTTTGCAAGAGTCTTTGAAACCTGGAGAAGCTTGGTGTGCATGCAAATGAAGGAAGCATAATGTTTGGGGGAGGCCTTGCTGTGCTGCTTAGAGAGGAAAATGCTAGTTCTTTTCAGAAGAGCCAAAGTTGGGAGTCTGGCTCCCTGACTAAATCAAGATGTCTCTTTGGAAAAGCTTCAAAATCTTTTTGATCCTCAGCTAATCCTACTGCAAAATGCCATTACCTCCATCATGGTTGAAGCAGTAGGAGCAAATGGAGAGTTCTGAAATGAAAAATGCCACATAGAAATGCAATAAATTCTCAACTTTAATTAAAATAGCCACTGCTGAATGAAGGATCCGCACGCTTTGCTGTGACTTCCTAAGCACCCACTGGAGAGGCAGCATAGCAGAGTGATTAAGAAAGACTACCAGGGCCAGCAGAGTGGCGCGTTGGTTAGGAGTTGGCTTGGGACGCCAGCTCTGAGCAGCAGGGCTCCAGTTCGGATCCCACATGAGGGCCAGTGATGCTGCGCCCTCTACAGCTAAGATGGTGAACAACAGCTCGACCTGGAGCTGGGCTGTTGTGAGTCGCTGTCTTCGGCGTAGGCTGCAGTGGGGCTGGCCAGCAGCTGGTGTGAGCTTTCATGAGTTTCCGTGAGCCTCCGTGAGCAGCTGTCCAATGGCCTGTGAGCGACTACCTCACCTGGAAGTAGCGCAATGATGGCACCAACATGGGCCAGTGAAGTGATGTCCTCCACAACTAGACTGAAGAATGAAAGGACAGCAACTTGTCTGTTCCCCTTCCCTGATTCCCCAGCGCTGTTCCCCTCCCCCCAATTCCCCAATAAAACCTTTAAAAATAAAAAGAAAGGAAGACTACCAGCCCAGGAGCCAGCCCACTGGGTTGGACTTCAGGCTAACCACTTACTAACTGGGTAACCTAGCTCAAGTTACTTAACTTCTCTGAACTTTAGTTTCCTCATCTACAAACTAGTACAAAACTGCTAAAGATGCTATGAGAATTGTCCTAAAATATGTAAATTACTAAGAAGAGTACATGATATATATATATATATATATATATATATATATATATATATATATATATAGTAACTGTCAAATCAATGTTACCTATGATTATTCCCTCAACTTTCTGTATTAACCATGTCTTTGTTTTCCGTATTCTGATGCTCTGACATTTGGGGCCTTGCGACTCTGGAGGGACTGCCCCTCTCAGGGTTAGCCAATTCCTAGAGATAGTAAAGAATTGGCCCACAAGGCTGCTTTTCAAATACAAACCAATGACCCAGAGCCTACACCCCCAACCATCTCCTTTATTGGGCACTCACAGGACTCTTACACTACACTGGCCACCTCCCCTAGTCACTCCTAGGACCAGGTACCAGACAATTAGGGACAGTCCCTATGCCCAGAGCCTACTGAAAAGTTTTGAACTAGCCAAACTAAGTCAGCTTACCCTGTCACATCCATTTCTCCCTGCAGAAACCATAATAAAGGTTCTTGCCCACATTTTTGCCTCTCCCTCTGCCTCCTGACCAACCCCAGTGCTTCCCTGTATGGCCCTGTGTGGCATGGCATGCCGCCTGCTCCTGGGAGCTGTAAGTAACAAACTATCTTTTCAATGGCAATAATCTCCTGCTCTGTTGGCCTTACTGTACCTCTAATTTTCTATTAATATGTTATATTTTAAAACATTGCATTTGTCATAGATTTACTTCCCAAACTAGTCTCTTGACGGTCATCAATGATGTCTTATTGCCAAAGAGGTGGCCTCATCTACGCCTACTTTTTCTTTTGGTGTTACTATAGTATTTGACGCTGTTGACTAGCTCATAGCTTGGAGGTCACCTGCTCCCAAAAATCTTCCCAAAACACTCCCAATGCTCCCAATGCTCCCACAGCCATTGTAGCTGCCCATTTTTGTGGCTATAAACTCTCCATTAAAAACTAAAATTAAGAAAGCTTGAGCTATATCTTCCCTCAGTGTGGAGCCCAATGCTTGGTGCTGCTCAATAACTATGACTTGAAAGAATGAGTGAATAACTGCATGAACCAATCAACTCACCCAATTTTTATTTTATTTATTTTATTTATTTTTAAAGATTTTTATTGGGGAATTGGGGGAAGGGGAACAGACAAGTTGCTGTTGTTTTGTTCTTCAGTCTAGTTGTGGAGGACGTTGCT
>NW_017732370.1:280654-287238 GCF_001890085.2 Hipposideros armiger | reverse complement strand
CGCACCCATACCCATGGCTTTGATTACTGCTTACAAAGCTGCTCCTGACACCTGGACAGGACTGGCATTAGTGCTGAATGCTAGCAGAGACATAGTGCATTCCTCTTTCCAGCCTGCACCTCTCTTCTGATCTCCACAACCACATAGCATGTGATCGACAGGATGGACAGCTCCATTGGGAAGCCCAGAGTCACTTCAGAGTCAGCAGAACCCAAACTGAACAGCTACCTACCCTCTCTGATTCATTCTCCTCCTTGCAGCTGGAGGGATCTCTCTAAAACAGAAATCCGATCATGTTCCTTCCTGCTTATAAGTCTTCAGTAGCTTTCCCCTGCACTAGGCTAAAGTCCAACCCTCCTCAATAGGATTCCTAAGGCGCTTTATGATCTGGACCCTCCTTACCTCTTCTGGCTCATCTCTTTTTACTTTGCTCTCTCCTTACATCTCATAAAAAACATCATGTTCTCCCTTGCCCCAAACCTTTGAACATACTTTTTCTTCTGACTACACTACCCTCCCACGTTCTCTTCACCTGGGCTAACTCCTTCCTTTTATTTAAACTTCAGTTCTCAGTTTAAGTCATGATTTCTTCTAATAAGGATTTCCTAACACCCCGATCAGGACACAGGCCCTTGCTAAGTGATCCTATAGCACCTCATATACCCCCTTTTAGGATGCATTTGACAGTTTTCAATAAGTGCTTAGTCCTCTGTGTGCTCCATTAGATTCTAAGTCCCAAGAGGCCAGAAGCTGCATCTGCCTGTTCATCTCTGTATCCACAGCACCCAGCTCACTGCTTGGCGCACAATGAGTGTTCAATAATTGCTGATAGAAAAAAAACAAACAAACCGGATAATCAATGAAAGGAGAGAAGAAGGGAGGGAGGAGGAGGGAAAGAAAGAAGGAAGGCAGGAAGAATAAAAGGAAGGAAGGAAGGAAGGAAGGAAGGAAAGAAGGGGTTAGCTTTTTCCTTCTGCAAGTCCCTTGTCTTTAGGTGGCAATAGACACATGCACTAGTACTTTCCTTTCTCCANTGTCACTGGCCCTCATATGTGGGATCCGAACCGGGGCCCTCTGGCATCCCAAGCGAGTTCTTAACCATCGCGCCACTCGGCCGGCCCCAACTCACCCAATTTTTATATCTTGGAGTCATCCTCAACTATTTGTCCCTCTCTGTTCTGTTACCGCATTCTTCTCTCTTCCTTTTCCTTCCCACCATCACCCACTACTCCTCTATCCTTTCTCTCACAAGCTAAAGCAAAGCAACGCCCTCTTGATTCATGTTTTTGATTCCAATATCTTCCTCTCAAATCTTATTGCACCCCACCGCCACAATCACATTAAACTTCTTAAAACGTAACTACAATCTTCAGTTTACCTCCCTCCCTGCCACTCCCCAACCTCTACCCTCATTAAGTCCCAGTTGCTTAGCTTGGTGTCAGTACCTCCTCCCCCTCTGTGATCCCCTCTGCCTCTTCTCCATTACCCATGGCTGTGTACAATCATCTCCCACCTGAAAGCTTATTTCCTTACCAGTCTTGACAAAAGCAGGGTACACATGCACACCCTCAGCTCCCACCTCCTACACTGCCCGGGCCTGGGGTCTTGGAGCCCCAGCTCCATCCCAAATAGCTCATCCCACATAGGTATAGGATTTCAGGTGACTCATCCTTGAGATCTGGAATGCGGTGGGAAAATCGATATTAGTTTGCTCACAGCTAAAGACACATCAAAGGATGTCTGAAAAAAAAAAAGTCTACAATAAACCGGAGTGAAACACAAAATGCAGTGTTGATCGGTTTCATGACCAATCCTGCCTCAGCAAACCTTAATGCGCTGTGACTGTGACCAGCAGAAGTAGCTTTAATGATCATGCCAATAGGAGCCCTTGCTTCTCAATCGCACCCTCTTATTCCCCGACTGTCCCTGAGCGCACACTTGCACAGAGACACACGCAGACACACACACACTTAATGTGCTCTGTATTCTAGGCAGAAGGTAGTGCAGTGCCCCTCAGTTCAGATGTACTTTATTTTATGCAAATGTTCCTTACTCAAATGGTTTGAATTTTTATAAATCAAATTCCAGTTTCCCAAAATCTTACTTTTCTGATCTACCTGATCCCTTTCTCTAATTGATCTTTAAGAAACAAAGCTCCCGAATATTTAAGTCTTTAGCTTTCAGCCTCTTGTCTTTACTTTTCTGTCAAGTGGAGAATAGCTTTTAATATGGACAAAGACGCTCTGTAGTAGGAACACCTTGGCAAATATCATTATGCCCAAAGGATCCTTCTGTAACAAGTCTAGGCATTGTCCCTTACTTTCTGTTTTATAAATTCTGGTTTTCAATATTTGGTGGGAGAGAAGCTTGTCTAACTCCATCACTTCAGGTAAAACTGAATTTGAAATGAAATACTTTTTCAGTATGACAAGGAGTGTCTACAAATAACTATCGACCACTGAGGCCTGAAGGAAAAGGAGAAGAGCAAGTAAAAGGGAGTGATAACATGTACAAGGGGCTTGCCAGGCCTCTTGAAGGCTGACTTCACATTCTATATTTCAGCTTGTGTTCACAACTAAGAAGTAGGTATTATTATCAGTCTGACTTTACCAACAGAGACAGCACTCAAGGTCGGGTAGATGGCCCAAGGTCACACAGGCAGTGAATATCAGAGCTGGGATTTGAATCTAGATGTGTCTGACTCCAAAGCCTTCATCATCTACTAGGTTGTCTCTGGGAGGAGGCAGTCCGGTTGACCCCCACCCCCACTGCCATGTCTATTTAGGCCAGACCAATTACAGAAAATACTGCATTTTGTGTGTCCATAGAAGGTGCTACAGTCTTTCTATATTTAAAAACAACCAATAAAAAACCTATTGTTTTGCTTCTTTAAGCACTACATTGTTCTATAAAGGACTGGAAGAGGCCACCTTCTTTCTTAGCAAATCAGCCATGATTAACAACTCTTGTTAAAACTAGGAATCAGCCAGTCATGAAACCATTCAGATTGGAGCAGCATGGAATTGAAATTAGGCAGGATAATGGGGAAGGGGAAAAAAGGTCCAAGAAGTCAGCTTGGGAAGCAGGCAGAAAACAGGGTGAAGAAGGTCTTGCAGCAGTCTTGAGTTTAAGAGCCCAGGCAAAGAGGTCAAGTCAGGACCAAGGTGGGTGCTGGCAGATTCTGGGCTGGGAGAGAGGCAACAGCAGTCCGGCTGATCCTCCCAAGGCAACAGACCACAGCCCTGGATATCCATCTAGCTGCCTGAGGCAAGGAGCTTACTGGAGATGACAGCACCTGGCTCACGTTCAGCATAAAGCCAGCGCTGTATGTATATGCGACTCTCCTTCCTTCCATCTCAAGGGCAGGTTTCATCGCATGCTTGGGCAAGGCTGTACTTACAGCTGGACGTTAAGTGTCCTGGCTTAGAACACGGGAAGGAAGAGGAGCCAGGGGCCTAGCAAATCCTTCTATTCAACAGCACCAAGCTCTTTCCTAACCCTAGCTGAAACCTGGCTTGCTTGTGCCTGATTATCTTCTCACTCTGTTCTCAGGGGAAATGGAAACCGGTGAGCATCTTCTGAATATGGATGCGTTTCACAACGTTGGTCACCTCACTCCTCAGGCTACCAAGTCAGAGGTTTTTCTGCTGTTTCAGGATGCCGGGGGTAAAGGCAGGGGGAAGAGAAGGGGGTGAGAGGTCCCCCCCCCACTGACTTACAGACGCAGGGGAGTGAGCAGGGGCACATGCACATGTGGTGTGAGCCAGCTTTCCTGGGAACTCCAGTGAAAGTCACAGGGCTGCAGTCTTGTGGCTCAAGGGCTGAGCCCTGTCTTTTTTCTTGGTGAGGAGATGGAGGAAGGACTGCATCAGAATAAAGGGGAACCGGCAGGAGGGAGATATCAGGCTTCTGAGCACCCAAAGCAGCAAGCAGATGATTTAAGACCTCCCTTTCCCGAAATCAGGTGTGTGTCTAGACCAGCAGTTCTCAACCTTCTTAATGCCGCGACCCCTTAATACAGTTCCTTATGTTGTGGTGACCCCCAACCATAAAATTATTTTCATTGCTACTCTATAATTTTGCTACTGTTATGAATCATAATGTAAATATCTTCTTGTTTTCCGATGGTCTTAGGCGACCCCTGTGAAAGGGTCATTCGACCCCCAAAGGGGTTGCGACCCACAGGTTGAGAACCGCTGGTCTAGACAGACACTGGGGAAAAAAAGCCATGCTGATTTAATTATATTCAGAATTTCCTCAAGCCCTCTTCTAACAGGCAAGTGCTGGCACTGGGAAGATGCTGGGGAAGCCACCTTGGTGATTTGCTGCCCAGCACTGAGGGGTGGAAGTCATGACCCCTGTCACAAGCACGTTCCAGCCCACTGAACCCCACTCTAGAGTCACACCGGGGCTGGGTTTTCTTGATTAGAACCCCACATACCCAGAGGGTTTTCCCACTGATGCACTCTCTGTGTTACTACCCCATTCAGCCTCCTGGCATCGTCTTGGTGAGCTAGAAAGCAAGAAGGTTCTTATTTTCTCTCCTGTAAGTAAGGAAATGGGGACCAGAGAGGTCAGCTGATACAGCCATAGTCACAAGGCAAACTCTGGAACCCAGTTTTTTGGCTTTTGCGGCTCAGATTTCCTGGCCCTACCCTGTCTTTCTAAACAGGCTCGGAGGTAAGGTGGGGGTGGCAAAAGAAAGAAGTGGGCCCTGTCTTTCTCCACTATCTTAGCATTGCCAGATCCTTAGCAAGCTTGCCATACCTGTGAGCAGGCTCAACAGACAGGAAGAAAGAAACCCAAAGGACCACTGTGGTCTCCACCCTGGTAACAATGCACACATTTCCAATGGAGGCCCCGCAGAGGCCGCCTTTCTGGAAGCAGCTCTTCCTAGTGTTTCCCGAGCCCCATGTGTGTGCAATTGCTTCCTCCTCCTCATTCCTGTTATATTTGCATTAGCCCATCTGAGCACTAAAGAGCCTCCGCATTCTCTCCCTACAGCAATGTTTGGAGGATTTAGGTCCTAATCCCTGCCCATGTCCTCTCTAACCCCCCTCGCTGAAATCTCAGGTCAGGGCTGTGCAAATGGGCTCTTCTACCAGGGCCCCGAGAACTATCATGCAGCAGAACCACCCATCCTTGTGAATCCATCATTAGCTCTGGTCAGAGAGGAGGCTGCTTGGGAAGGCTTTCTCTGCAGAAAGCCTCTGGGAGAGAACTGCTCTCCCCGCTCTCACTGTTGGAAGGATTCCTGCCCAGGGTGAGAGAATGGCTGGGGTGGCGATGCCAAGGGCCTGAACTTCTTCCCCATCGACTTAACACGTTGCTTTTGTTTCCCTAGCCAGGCTGCCAACTCTTCCCAGACAGGGACTGCATCTTTGAAGCTCCTGTTCTCAGCCTGTAAATAGCAGGCATTTGATTCGCTTTCAGTAAATCAATGAATTCTGTAATTGTACAAATCCAGGTTTGAGGTCCTGCACATCAAGCTCTGGTTCCTTTAATTTAGCTCTGATATGGTCACTCCCATCTCAAAAACCACTGCCAGCTCCGTATTACCTACGGAATAGCCCGGAGTCCCTACCCTCCTTGCATGTGGGACCACCACCAGGCTCCAGCCTGCCCTTTCGCGTCATTTCCCACCATGGCATCTTCCCGTGCAGCCAGTGCTTGAGCAACCGGAAGCCCTTTCTCAGCTTAGGGCGGTCCTGCCTTGATTCTTTTCTTGGGTTATTTCTCCCACCTGGAATCCAGTGTGCTCAATATGAAGAAAGGGTTCAGGAAGAGTACACTTAATTCACTTGAATTAAATTAAAGTTGGAACCCAGAGGAGGCTGCGTCCTATTTTTTGTTTCAGTCTCCCTAGCTCTATCTCAAAAGTAAGAAAATATCTGCCTGAGTCCACTGGCCCCAGGAAAGGGAGCTGGTGAGGCGCTTTTGGAGCACGGTGTGAGATAACGCTGTAAAAGTGTGATGCCTCCTTTCCAGTGGTTTTGGGGCCACAGGGACTTGAGAAAACCTGGCCCCTTGGCAAATGTCATTCTCCATACCTGACACTGGGAAATCATTGGTGAGAAAAACTAATGTCTAGAAAAGGAAATGTGAAGGGAAAGAAGGGGAGAGAGATGGAGGGAGGAAGGGAGGGAAGGAGGGAGGCAGGGAGAGGAACAGGAAGAGGGACAGGGAGAGGGAGAGGGAGAAAGAAGCCGACAATTAGGAAAGGGAAGGAGAGCCTGAAGGGATGTAGACCGTTTCTCCCTCTAGAGAGGCACCTTAGCAGGATTTCTTCACTTCAGTTCACTGATAAGCCTCCGGAGTTTAGAAGCTTCCAGCCTCTGTTTCTATTTTTTTGAGAGAAGACACAGTTTTCACTGGATTCCACTGGGATTGCAAAACAGGCTTCTTGTTCTGGTGTTGTGTGCTTGCCCTCATAGTTTGGTCTCCTCAGGATTCTGTCCAAGGCCCCCCTCTTCCCCCAACAATGCCCCCGGCTTTGATTACTGCTTACAAAGCTGCTCCTGACACCTGGACAGGACTGGCATTAGTGCTGAATGCTAGCAGAGACATAGTGCATTCCTCTTTCC
>NW_017732370.1:276876-278099 GCF_001890085.2 Hipposideros armiger | reverse complement strand
TTTGTTTTAAACAAGCTTGACATAAGCCAACTGTGACAAACCACTGCTTATAAAAAATGTGTAGGTCTGACCGAGTGGCTCAGTTGGTTAAGAGCTAGCTCAAGAGTGCGAGCTCTGAGCAACAGCGGTTCGAGTCCCACCCGAGCTGAGCTGCCAACAGATGGCCGGATAGCTCAGCTAAAAAATAAAAAATAAAAAAAAATAGTGTACTCTTGGACTGTGTTAATAATAGCAGAGTGCCTGGAACAAAGGCAGGACTAGCTCTCTGATCTCTGCTCCAGCCAGACTAATGTCAAACACTGTGACCAGTTTGGTTACCACTTTCAGACAATGACAAACTAAAAAAGGAGAGGGTTTGGGCTTGTGACACAAATAGAAATCAAATCATATGAAAAGTGGTTGAAGGGACAGGAAATATTCATTCCAGGGAAGAGAAGATTTGGAAGAATCTTCAAGTGTGTAAAGGGCCATCAAGAAGAATTAGTAAAGGGCCAGCCGAGTGGCTCAGTTGGTTACAAGCTTGTGCAAGAGTGTGAGCTCTGAACAACAGTGGTTCGATGCCCGGCCCGAGCTGAGTTGCCGCTGAGCTGCCAACAGGTGGCAGGATGGCTCAGCTAAAAAATAATAATAAAACAACAACAATAACAACAAAAAGAATTAGTAGTCCACTTCCCTAGGTCCACGAGGGCCAAACCAGGGCCTGCAGAAGGAAGTGACAAGGTTCAGATCTGGATATCAGGAAAAACTGATCAACAACCAGGGCTGCTGCCTCAAGAGGCAGTGAGCAACCTGTGCTTAGCAGGATTTAAGGAGAAGATAGATTCAGGAGCAAACCGAAACAAAAGAGTCCATGGCCTCAGTTGATATTGCCTCTGCAGTACATACAAATGACTGAGTTGTGTGGTTGTCGACTGCTTTGGCTGAGGTGCTTCAGTAGACTAGGAGGTCTGGTTCCTTCACCTCTCTAAAATCCTGCCTCTCTGTGATCACTCCTGCCACTTTTGCCCCTTTTTGCCCACCCCCAGCCCAGCATACCACATAGTTGGAGATCATGACCCAGCTTCTGCATCATCTCTTCTGAGAAGCTGTTGACTGAAAACATCCAGCCTAACAGAAAACTTATGAGTTTATTTGAGCCAAACTGTCGACAATTGCCGGGAAGCAAAATCTCAAAGGATTGAGAAAATGCTCCACAAAATGGCAGTTTGCAGTTTATTTTATAC
>NW_017732370.1:269280-270496 GCF_001890085.2 Hipposideros armiger | reverse complement strand
CAGAGATTTAAAAGGAAATAACCTGCACAGGCCGCTGCCTGCAGCTGGGGCTATACCTCTGAGTACTGCGCTCAGCCCTGCCTCTGCCTGGCTGTTCAGTGGGGACATATTTCTGATCTCTCCACAATGAGGATGATTCATCAAAAATGTCTGCTAAGCTGACAGACATTAGGGAGGGGATGGGGAAACTCAACACACACAAATCCCATTAGTATTTTTCTTACAAAGGGTCTCTCACATTTATCAAAGAAGTATTGGGCTGTTGGAAAAGTCATGACGTATTTTTCTGTTTTTCGTTACAAAAACGCGTCATGAACTTTTCCAACAACCCAATAGATCAAAAGCTTTGTGATTCCTCTCCCCAACCCTACCCAGAGCACAAACAAGGTTCCTTGTGCCGGTGGCAAGATTCACTTCCTCAGCAACTTACCTTTTTACCCATTACCACTTCACCAAGTCCCTTAAGGATGTGAGTAAGTGGTACTGTCTAAATAAATGTGAATGTGGCTATCCCTTCTCCCTGGCTCATAGGAAGATTATACTTTCCAGATATGGTCACAATGTTTTCTCCCACCCCACATGTTCTTCAAATGAGGTGACTCTGGCATCCCTCCCACTCCCCTCAGAGAGGTGGGGTCTATGATGGAATCTAGGTGAGTTTGTGACTACAGTGAAAGTGATGCTATATGACTTTTGCTGAGTCAGCCATAAAAGCCCATACAGCTTCTGCACAGATCTTTTGGGTTGCTCAGTCTTGGAACCCAGCCACCCTGTTGGGAGGAAGCTCAAGTAACCTGCAGAGGAGCCCACATGGAGGGGTCCACATAGACAGGAAGAGAGGCTCCCAGTCCTCAATTCTAGTTGAGCCTCTAGCCCCCAACCAGCACCCACTTGCCAGCCATGTTAAGTGAGCCATCTTGAAGTAGATCCTCCTGTTTCACCTCCTTCAACCCCACCCATCTACCTACCCCCAGCAGGTGCTACATGGAGCAGCGATGAACTTTCTGAACCTTCCCCATTGAGCCCAACTGAAGAGTTGTGAGCTAAATAAATGACAGTTATTGTATTAAGTCACTGTGGATGGAAAAGGGGCCACATGTTAAACCTGACAAGCTCAGGAGACTGAAAATAACCACAGAGGATGGCGTGAACATAAAAATTCCTAACTAAGGTGGGCCATGGTGGGGAGTCACATCCTTGGCCTGTAGCTTCCTTG
>NW_017732370.1:259461-268700 GCF_001890085.2 Hipposideros armiger | reverse complement strand
GCGAGCGAGCGAGCAGCCGCAACAATGGGGTCAGTCATTTCACTTTCTGCTTTGCCTCATGTTGACCACTGTTCAGCTGGGACCTGTAGGCAACTCTGAAATGAAGGCGCAGAGTTCCTGTTACTGATCATAACGCTTTGCATGTGTGCGGTTGCTGCTCAGTTTTTAAAGCACCCTCACCTGCTTTATCTACTGGATCCCTATGAAGTAGGCAGGGAGCATCAGAGTGGCAGATGGGAAAATGCAGACAGAAAGGTGCGCTCTAAGTCTCGTGAGTCATAAGTGGCCCGGAGGGGATTTGAATCCTGGTCGTTTTACTCTGTCTGGCACTCTTTCTTCTTCACCATTCTACTTATTTTTTTCTTTTTATTTGTTACAGAAACTGAGACCTTCTTTGGTATAATCAGAAAACCTAAAAGAGTCTCAGAAAAAAAGGGGCTTTGGGAAACGGGTGAACAGCTGCCCAAAGCATTCTGTGTATGCAACAAACACTTGTAGATATGTCTATTTGCAGGGACAGTCAAAAGTGCCGTATAAAAATAAAGTGAGGTTATTATTAAAAGCCACATTTCCCATATTGCAAAACCAGATGGCATCAATTCCCCAGGACACCTACCAATCTGACCTTTCATTGTCTAGGAGCTAGTCAACGTTTGCAGACAATCCCTCAGGAAGTAATTCCAAAACCCTGATAGAGAGTGAGGAAAAGGCTCAGGGAAGCGAATCCTCATTTTCAGATTATAACACTTAGCCAGGAATTTCTGGAAACATTTATTCCCTCTTTGGCAGGTACCATGTCTTATTTATCCTCTAATCTCCAGCACCTAACACAACCCATGGCACACAGTAGATGATCAATGGAGGTAAACAGAACTGGCATTCTAGATTGGAGGTGTGGGACTACAATTGGGTCTCAAACTTGAGAATTCCTGCGAATCACTGGGTTGCTTATTAAAGTGCAAATGCCAGAATCAGAGATTCCAGATTCAGTAGGTCTGGAATCTGTATTTTAAATAATTTTTCCAGGTAAGATTCTAAATAGGTGATCCTTGACCCTCACTTTGAAAAATATGGCTCAGGAAGAACTCTTAATTTCTAAACTGGCAAGTCCTCCTGAGGGCTATTTTTATATCACAGGTCCACACAGACTTGGATTTTATAAATATCCCCAGGCCAACCAGGTAAATGTTACTGCCATGACTTGGCTCAGGATCTGGGCCATTAAAAAGGAGCCAGCTGGCTTGCTGGAGTCCTAGGAACACACAAAGTGACCTCCCACAGTGCAGGGGAGGGTGGGATATGGGAGACAGAAGAGAATCATCTGTGGACAGCAGTCCTGGGCTTCATGGCAGCAGAGTACTAAACTGATGCAAAGGAAAGATTTCAGCCTGTGCAGCCTGAGAGGAGAATATCAGAAGGACAGTGGATCTTAGCAACTGCTTGCTGGCCTAGCACAGCTGAAGGCAATTAACCTTTAGAGGGGCAGCTTCATTTCTGGAACCTCTGTCTTCTGGAGCCTGTTCATATTCCCACAAAGAGCACCAGGCTGGGGGCATCTCCCTGGTGTGGCTATGTTCCTGGGCCCAGAGATTTAAAAGGAAATAACCTGCACAGGCCGCTGCCTGCTGCTGGGGCTATACCTCTGAGTACTGCGCTCAGCCCTGCCTCTGCCTGGCTGTTCAGTGGGGACATATTTCTGATCTCTCCACAATGAGGATGATTCATCAAAAATGTCTGCTAAGCTGACAGACATTAGGGAGGGGNCCTTTTCCATCCACAAAGCCTTCCATCACGTCCCTCTCCCCAAAGCAGGTTGGATGCCCCTGCACCCCAGCTCCCTTAGCACCCTGTACTCTTGGTATCGGAGTACTTACCCCTTTACAGTTGTTGCTTATTTACTTGCCTGATTTCCCTGCTGCATGTAGGCTGGGTGAAGCCAGAGACTTTGTCAGGTTTAGTCATTAATATATCCGAAGCACCTGGCACAGGGCATGGCACACTGCTGGCCCAAAGTAAATATTTCTGAATGCATGACTGTACGAATTAACTGAATTATAAATGAAGCTACCCAGACTATATATAGTATGAGTAGATTCAGTTACTAGGACTTCCAAGCTTCTCATCCTTACAGAGCCTACCTTCTGTCTCCTCTGGATGGCAACTGTCAGCTTTGAGGTTTTTCTCCCTGGCCTCAGGCTCTGAAGAGGAAGCTCCTAAGACAGGTTAGTGTAACAATTAGGCAGTTAGGAATTCCAAGGCGGGGTGAGCAAAAGATAAACATATCTCCAAGGCCTCTGCCCTCAGCCCTGACCCCAAAAGCCACAGCCTTGAGACAATTTACTCCTACCAGACCAGGGACATCAGTTACACCCGGAAGCAACTAACACTATCCTAAAAAGCCTCCTCCAGGCTGAAACAACCAACGAAATAAATCTAACCTGTTCAAGCAGGCGCCAGTTTTCTCCCCTATAGATAGGCCAGGAAAAGCATATAAACAGAAGCCTCCCCGCTAGTCAGTGGGCACTCCCGTTTCGGATGCTCCCTCTCTTTTAGAGAGCTGTATCTCTTTAATAAACTGTCCTTTACTACAAACTTTGCCTCTCTGGTCCGTGTCTCCATTCTTCGGTGCTGCGAGACCACAAATTCTGGCCACACACAAAACTTCCTGCATCACTCTTTCCCTCTCTAACCCAAATAGGCCTTCCGCAGCTTCTAGGTGTGTTAGGTACACCCCTTCCTATTCCAGCATTGAACATTTTGGAATGTTCTTTCCTGTAAAACTGATCTGTTGGGTGTTTTTGTCAGGTGGTTGGAGACTGGAAAAGGTAGTCTCTGAGGCCCCTTTCTGTCCTGGAAATCTGCTCTGGTATTCTGCAAGAGCCCGCTGTCCTCCTAAACTTGGGCCATCCAGAGGGATGCCCCGCGAATAGAAATAGACCTCATTTCAGAGTGTTACTCAGCAGTGTCCCAACACTGATCCACAGTCCCCACACCCTCCAGGCCCAGACATATGAGTCACACCAAGATAAATTTGTTCTTTCTCCCAGAAACCCTGGGCTATGGCAGGGACAGGTAAGAGGCCCCAGGTGTCTGAATTGGGACAGCAGATAAAGTATAGAACATTTGCCCCAACTTGGTCAACCCATTGAGCTAGTAGAGACCCAAGGAGTGAATGTCTTTGCCCTGCTCTTGAAATGTTCATGCTGCTCTCAGGCGTTAACACAGCTGCCCTTAAAATGAACATCTGATAACTCACTCTTGTTTACCCTCTGCCTCTACTGCTACAATTGCTGATATTAATATTTAATGTCTCTTGAGGAAGGCACGCTTCCCTGACTTAACAAGGTCTGGTGCAATATTCATCAGCGAATCTGACTTGCAGCTCAGCAGGCCCCACCATGGGCCAGAATGGGAGAGCAAGACCCTGTGGTGGCTGCCCNGGAAGGAAGGAAAGAAGGGGTTAGCTTTTTCCTTCTGCAAGTCCCTTGTCTTTAGGTGGCAATAGACACATGCACTAGTACTTTCCTTTCTCCACCCCCCACCCCCCACCACCACCCTGAGTTATGGATTGGAAGTTAAGATGAGTCTCCAGGCTGGGTGAATTCCTAAAGAACAAAATTAACAAACAAACAAAACAGAAAGACTCAAAGATACAGAGAACAAACTTGACAGATGGGAGGGCAGTTGAGGGGCTGGATAAAACAGGTGAAGGGATTAAAAAATACAAATTGGTAGTTACAAAATAGTCAAGGAGATATTATAAAGTTCAGTATAGGGGATCGAGTCAATAATATTATAACTATGTATAGTGCCAGGTGGATACTTGGCTAATTCATGGAGGGGGAGGGGGAATCATTGCATAAATCATATAAATGTCTAACCACTATGCTGTACACCTGAAACTAATATAGAACAATACTGAATGTCAACTGTAATTGAAAATAAATAAATCCAGAAACACACACACACACACACACACACACACACAATAAAGAATTGAGTCCTCCTTTCCCTATCTGCCAAGGCTGCTGTGAAGAGATAAGGCTAGAAAAACACTACCTAAGTGAGCAAAACTATGAATATTCATGTTGTACATCTCTTAGGGCAACCTCGGCAGCTGAAACTCATCAAGCCACTTGTGGCCACCTCTCCACCTTGCAGAGTTCCTGGTTCCAGGCTCACTTGTCATTCCTCCTCCTTTAGAAATCCTCTGTAGCAAGAGAGGATGAAAGAGACACAGTTACATTTATTACCTCCTACAAGCTATGATCATAAATCCTATTGCAATTAAACCTAGCCTGAGAAGGGGCTTGCAGCACAAAACACACTGTTGCTTTCACATTTGCCAATTACAACATGACAATGATTGAATAGCCCAGTGTCAGTGATGAAAGGGGGCACCCACTCCGCCTTCCTCCTGCCCCCATGTGGAGTTTACCAGTTAGGTTCTGAGGGCTCACAGATGCCAGGGATGACAACACAGAGCATACTGATCAAATCTGCATGGGGTACAAAACTGACATGGCAGACACTTAGCATGTCAGGTGACAGACTTCAAATTCAAAATTACCGGCAGGATAAAACACTGATGGAAGCCAATAAAATGAAATCTTGAATGGAAAATGTAAAGTCTTATACTTGGATTTAAGAAATCAAAGCAGACCTATAAACAGGGGACACCTTGCTTGGACATGTTGATTAAAAGAAAAAGACATGGGGCCGGCTGAGTGGCGCGATGGTTAAGAACTGGATTGGGACACCAGAGGGCCCCGGTTCGGATCCCACATATGAGGGNCAATGAAGTTTAACATCTTTTTCATGCATTTGTTGGACATTTGGACTTTGGAGAAATGACTATTAAAGCCAATTGTCCATTTTTAATTTGATAGCTTGTCTTTTTGCTATGGAGTTATAAGAGTTCTTTATAAATTTATAAACCTTTATCAAAGACATCATTTGCAAATGCTTTCTTCCATTCTGTAGGTTGTCTTTTCATTTGCTTGATAATATCCTTTGATTCACAAAAGTTTTAAATTTTGATGAAGTCCAATGTATCTACTTTTTCTTGTGTATATTTTTCATGATATACGTTTTTTCAGTTTCAGCATCACCAAAATATCTTCTCTCTCCTGGAAGCAACTGAAACCACTGTTTAAGTTGAGTGTTTAAAAATTAACATTATATTGTAGTTTAAAATAATTGGGTGAAATATTGCCTTGAATGGGATATTTACATAGTTTCAAAGTATTACCACATAGATTACTTATTAATAAAGCAGAAAGTACCATTAAAATATAAAGACACACCAGACCTATGTGTGTGCACCATGAATATCACATTGTCACTAATTTGACAAATTGGCATAAAGTACACATATGTACTGAAGGATGCAGTGAGCAGCACACATCATCTATGTAGTATACTCATCAAGAATGTTAAACCTGAATCTAATCATGAGGAAACTATTATATAATCTATGTTGAAACCTACTATAGAAGACAATACACACAACTTTAAAATGTCTGTTAAGTTAAAAAAAAGTTGATATAGGAAGAGTATTCTATATGAAAGTAGACTAAAGTTAGATGACCACCAAATGCAATGCATTCATATTGACGCAATCCTAGATTTCAAAAAAAACAAAAGCTATAATGGATATATTTTTAAAATAGGGAAAACTGGAATATGGAATAGATAATATTACATAAATATTAAATTTATTGTGTAATGTTCTATGTGTTGAATTATTCTTGTTGTTCTTAGGTAATAGAGGTATTAAGGTTCTTGGGTAATAAAATACTCAGGATAAAGTATTAAAGGTTAGCAACTTACTTTCAAATGGTTCTACAGAAGAAATTAATAGGATGTGTATGTGTGGGGGGGGGAGAGAGAGAAAGAAAGAGAGAGAGAGAAACAGAGACAGAGAGACAGAGACAGAGACAGAGAGAGAGGAAGGAGAGGAGGGAAAGTGAGCACACAAGCAAATACAAATGTGGCAAAATGATAGCAGTTGGTTAAACTAGACAAGGGGATTCAATATTCATTGTACACCTGTGTATTTGAAATTTTTATTATTTTATTTTTTATAATAGTTTATTTATATTATTTTTTCAGGAATTTGTTTTTTATTATTTACNTTTATCCAATCCCAGAGATTTCCCCTTGCTTTCTCCCACCCCCTTAATCTACAACCAATGGATTTCATGTAATGCTCCTCCTTTGATTCTAATGTATAAAATAAGTTGCAAAATGGCCATTTTTTGGAGCATTTTCTCAATCCGTTGAGACTCTGCTTCCCAGCAATGGTTGTCAGTTTGGCTCAAATAAACTCTTATAAGTTTTCTCTTAGCCTGGTTGCTTTTTGTCAACATCACTATGGTTGCCCAGCCCCTCAATCCCTGATTACCTTTGCCAGTCTGTCACAAAAAGTGGGCTCTGATATTATGGATTCACGTAGAAAGACAAATGTGTGGGATCTTCAGGGGACACAGTTCAGAGTAGATTCAGCTCACACTGACAGGTCTCTCCTCAGGCTTTCGCTTGATGGTTCGCCCTGAGCAGAGTGGCTGTGTCTTGAAGGCTGGCCGCCAAGGCTGTGAGTCTCAGCCAGTGAAGTGATACAGTGAGAGCTGCTGGCTCCAACTCTCAGGGCATGTGGGTGTGACTCATGCTCTTAGTCCGGTCCATAGCTCCCTAGGGTTCTTATCTCTTTACTTTCTCCTTCTTCTTATCTCCATATCTCTGTAAATGAGCATCATGCTTCAGTGTCCTCCTGAGAAGCCCTATTCTGGCAGGCTAACCAAAGCCTGAGGGTTTAGTGGTGATGAAGACATAAAAGCTCTGCTTGGCTGTAACAGGAACTCTGAGGTGTTCCAGGATCTTTGCCAGAATCAGAGGAGATCCATGGCTATTTATTCCTTTCATGGTGCCTGACATAGTGTCAGGCTTTAACAATGTGGTGTAGCTATTAGCTCGTGGTATGTTAACACAGTGATCGTAATAAATAAGAACAGTGCTTGTAGGAAACAAGGACACTGAGTGGCGTGCACCTGCAGACCAGGGACCTGAAATCGGGAGGCCTGCTGGGCAGGCAGCCACAGAGGGGATTGACTGCCATCAATCCAGTCACAGTTTCCCAGGGTCTTGCTCATAAGCCCCCTCTCAACCTTCCATATTGCTTTGACACTGCATGCCACAGACTACCTGTATATCTTGTGTTATAAAGATCCCAGAAGGTTGGGAAATCAACCCTGGGCCTTTAAGGTGTCCCCTGTGTACCTAAAAACTTAGAGCACACACCAAACACATAGCCTATTGGCCTGCCATCCAGCTGTCCATCCCATTCCCCGGGTGGCTTATCCATGGCCTCCATGTTCTCTTGTCCTACAGAAGGTGAGGGAGCATGGTGGACATGAACAGAAGCTCACATACAGACTCACGAGCACACATGTGCACATCCACACTCACTCTCCTCCGAGTCCCAGCAAGCTGACACAGTCATGATGGAAGACATAGGGAAGTTGGGAAATGAGTGCTGTGAACCAACACTGGGGCTGAATCAGCCAGGAGACCAGCAGAAACTGGGTCTGAACGTTGACAAGACCAGACATCTACAAAGAACAACTAGAGGGGTGGGGTTGACAGCAAAAAAACATGTTTAAAGAGTTATAGGCAGAGATCAGGGTCAGCTCTAAGGCCTTCAGTCCCTGCCTGGGAAAGGCACGGATTTCAGAGTAGAAGATCATCAAACTTCTGTAAATAAGCAGGAAGAGAGGTTCCTGTGTCTCCCCTGAGTGGATACCAAATGGACTTGGTCACGGTGATTGCCCAGTGTCCACAGAACTCTGGAAAGCTCAGACAAGGCCAGAGGATGGAAGCAGTTCTCTGGTGTTTAGGGTCCAATGCTGGGAGTGGGATGTCCTAGAGGCCTCACTGTGGCTAAAAAAGGATGTTGGATACTAGCCTAAGACATTGNCTGGAAAGCTCAGACAAGGCCAGAGGATGGAAGCAGTTCTCTGGTGTTTAGGGTCCAATGCTGGGAGTGGGATGTCCTAGAGGCCTCACTGTGGCTAAAAAAGGATGTTGGATACTAGCCTAAGACATTGAGCCTCCAGGGAAAATAAGTGGAAAATGCTGATTGGCTTTAGACTTTGGCACTGGACTTGAACCAAGAAAGAGGCCACAGAGTATGTAAAAAATAGTTGAAATTTTATTAACTATGATATTGTGATTTATAATAAGACATATATATTTGGCCTTTATCCCTCTTTCTGTAACAGAGTTCCTAAACCCCTTGGAATTTCCTAAGTGATAAGAATACTAGGAGCATCTTTTGTTCTATTTTTTGGTCTTTGAGGTAACAGGGCTACTAAAACCCTTGTAATTTCCTGGGTGATAGGAGTGTCTTTTGTTCTAATGAGGAGACTCTGGGTGGGCTCCTGGACAGCTCTTGGATGGGCACAAGTCACTTTTAAGAACAAGCCAGAAGCTTGGAAATGTTAGCCCTGCCCCCATTCTCTTGAGAAGGAAGAAGGGCTGGAAATGGAGTTAATAATTGATCACGCCTATGTGATGAAGCCTCCATAAAACTATGTATCTCTTTACCTGGCTGTTAATCTGTATCCGTTATCATATCCTTTAATAAATTGCTAAATGAAAGTAAGTGTTTTCCTGAGTTCTGTGAGCTGCTTTAGCAAATTTGTCAAACCTGAGGAGGGGTCGTGGAAACTTCATATTTGTAGTCAAATCAGACAGAAGTTGTGGGTAACCTGGGGACCTACAGCTTGCAGCTGACATCTGCAGGAGTGTGTGTGTGTGTGGGGGGGAGGGAGTGGGGGGGGGAGTCTTGTGGGAATTAGTACTTAACCTGTGGGATCTGACACTGTCTCTGGATAGATAACGACAGAATTGAGTTAAAGTGTAGGACACCCAGCTGGTATCACAGGGAATTGCTTGGTGTGGGGGAAAACCTCTACACATTCGATGACCATAAATGAAAGTAGTAAAGGAGACACACAGGAGGGAAAGGCTACTGGGCTTTTCCTATACATTAACCACAGCCAACAGAAATATATATATATTCATTCTATCTATCTATCTCACATCATTAACCAGGACCCACATATCTATATGTATATGCAGAATGAAATAAATATTTCATAAAACAATAACTCTTTACTGTCTATGACACCCTGATACCTTCTATTCCATTCTTTTTCATTTTTCTAAAATTGCTAGTT
>NW_017732370.1:248648-253515 GCF_001890085.2 Hipposideros armiger | reverse complement strand
TGTCATATCTAAGAATTCACTGCTACATCCAAGGTCATGAAGATTTACCCTAATGTTTTTTTTCTAATACTTTTATAGATTTAGTTACTATATTTAGGCTTTTTATTCATTCTGAATTAATTTTTGCACATGGAGTGAGGTAGGGGCCCAACTTCATTGCTTTTCAGATGACATTTTTCTATATATATAGAAAATCTCAAAGAATCCACAGAAAAACCCTAATAGAGCTAATAAAGAAATGCAGCAAAGTTACAGTGTACCAGGTAAACATACAAAAATTAGTTATGTTTCTAGATACCAGGAATGAATACTCCAAAAAGAAAATTAAGAGAACACTTCCATTTACAATAGCATTAAAAGCATAAAATACCTTAAGATAAATTAAACTAAGGAAATAAAATACTTATAAACTGAGAGCTACACAATTTTGCTGAAATAAATTAAAGAAGATCTAATTAAAAAGAAAGACATCCCATGTTCATGGATTGGGTGACTTAACATTGTTAAGATGGAAATACGCCCCAAAGTGATTTACTGATTCAATGCAATCCCCGTCAAAATTACAATGGTGTTTTTTACAAACATGAAAAAGCTGCTCCTCAAATTCATGTACAATTGCAAGGGACCCTGAATAGCCAAAACAATACTGAAAAAAAAGAACAAAGTTGGAGGACTCACACTTCCTGATTTCAAAACTAACTACAAGGATTCAGTAATCAAAACTGTGTGATACTGTCATAAAGATAGATATATGGACCAATGGAACAGAATTCAGAGCCCAGAATAAACCCCAAATCGCTGGCCAACTGATTTTTGACCAGAGTGTGAAGACTATTCAATGGGGGAAAAATCGTGTCTTCAACAAACAGTGCGGGGACAACTGGAAAACCACAGACTAACTGTTAATGTACATTAAGTTTTATCGGAACATAGCCTTGCTCATTTGTTTATATATTGTCTATGGCTGCTTTTGTGATATCATGCAGAGTTGAGTAATCACAACAGAGATAGTAGAGCACAGAAGTCTAAAATATCTATTATTTGTTCCTTTACAAAGAAAGTTTGCAGACCCTTGTATAGAATATTACTTGTTAGGCCACCTGTGGACATTTCTTCATTTAACAAACATTTATTGAGCACCTACCATGTACCAAGCATTTCTACAGGCACAACAGTGACCAAATCAGACAAAAATGTCTGACCTCATAGAGCTTACATTCTAGCAGGGGAACTATTCAGGACAGCCCTACAATCTAGACTCTTTGGGGAAAAGAAGCAGTGGGATTGTCTGTAAATTATAATCAGACTTCTAAGCTAAGATAGAGGCTATGGGTCCTCTAAGCTTGGGCTCACCCAAATGCTCCCTGCTGGCCTTGAGTCATGTTTCATTCAGCTGCATCTCTTGAGTTGGGTCCAGAGGTAACCTGAACGCAATAAATCCTATAGCTCTTCCAGAGAGCCTAATATGTTCAGGGCCTTGTATAAGTGCTTCAGAGGACAAGAGTGAGTAAAATACAGTCCCTACATTGCAGGAGATCACAGTCTAGGGGAGAATAAAGTAAATACACATCATCATAAGAGAAATAAAGAAACACTATGACTTAATGAGCACCTGATAGATGCCAGGCACTCTGCAGAAACTTTTATAGTTATTACCTTATTTGATCCTCATGAGAACACAAGAAAGATTGGCATCACATTTGATAGATAAGGGAAGTGAGTTTCAAAGAGCTTAGTATTTTGCCTTTGGCCACAAAAATAGTAGGTGGACACTCAGAAACCAAAACCAAGATTATAACAAATCTAAGTTTAGCCATTAAATTATTAAACAGACATTTATGGAGCTCCCACAATTTTCTAAACATCATTCTAGACTCTACAGATATAAAGATGATTGAGACTAGTATTCTTTATACCACACAATTCCGTACGCACCATGAATAGGAAACAGGACATGGCATATTTAATTTACTAGTCTGTAGGAGTTTGTTTATAAGTAATTCAGGAGGCAGGACACAGACACAAATGAGGTAATGACAATAACACCAAGTACATTCTAAGTGTAAAAAAAGAGCTTTAAATAGCAATATTTCAAAGCAATCTTAGGGACAGGATGGACAGGGAAAGCTTCACAGAGGAGAGGGAACAGACAGATGGTAGGATTTATAAATGGTCACCTGTACCTGGGCTTGGCTAAGGAGCAAGAGAAAAAGGCTTCAGGGCACTGTGGATAATCTATAAACTGGCTAGTAAACCTGAGAACTTTAGATAAGCCATATACATAGGACGTAGATAGGTCAGATACATAATCTCCTTCTCCTACTCTGCTCTCCAAAATGCACCAGCTCAGACCAGTCTAGTCCTTTTTGGAATATTCTACCACCTTCTTGGGAAGCAGAAAGTAGATTGGGAAGACCATAGGCCTTGGGTCGGAAGACCCGGGTTTAAATCCAGGTTTGCCACTTTAAGCTGCAGTGTCTACTAAGGTGACCACTAGCCAATTTTTAATTTAAATTAATTTAAGTGAAATACAATTAAAATGTCAGTTCAGTTGTACTAGCCACATTTCAAACACTCAACAGGCCCATGTAGCCTATGGATCCAATACCAGACAAAGCAGATATAAAACATTTCCATCATCATAGGAAGTTCTGTTTGCCAACACTGATTTTTTTAAATCATGACCTCCAGTTAGCTATGTTTCCTCTTTGTGCCTCATTTTCTTCATTTTAAAATGGGAGTAACACTACAAATACTTCTCTAACAGGACTTTTCGTGGAAATAAAATTAGTTAATTAACTTGAAAGCATGATGGTGTCTTCCTGTTTCCCTTTCAATACAATAAATCTTCCCTCTTGTTTTCACACGGCCGGCTGGGGCCTCTAGCTCCATTCAGACAGAAATGTCCCCACTGGCTTAGCTGTTCTCCCCCAAATCATGACCAATGAGGGAAAAATGCAAAGTGAAACAAAAATGTGCACAGAAGCAAGCCCACCTCTCAGTCCTTGTATTACTGGATCTCTCAGGAGCATTTGTCAAAGATCACTCTTTCCTTGGCTTCCAGAAGACCATGCTCTCCTGGCCTTCCTCCTCCTACCTGGTTTCTTTCTTCTTTACTGGTTACTCCTCATCTCTCTGACCTCTTAATTTTGAAGTACCCCAGAGCTTTGTCCTCAGTCCTCTCTTTCTACCTACGAAAACCCATTCTCATGGCTTTACGTATTATCTTTGCATGCTGAAGATTTCCAAATCTCTGTCTCTAGCAGAGTCCAGTCACTTGAACTCCAGACTCATGTTCAAACTGCCATTGGACAGTCACAGGCATCTCAGGCTTAACATACCAAGACTGAACTTGGGTAACTCAAAACCAGCCCAGTTTCCTTGCTGATTACATCAAATGCCAACTCCATCCTTCTAGTGCCAAGCCATGTTTGACTTTAAAATCTCACCTACACCATCAGGAATTTCTCATGGCTTGACCTTCAGAATCTACCAAGAATTTCAACACTTCATGTTACCTATGCTGTCACACCTGGTGCCAGCCCCCATCTTCTCTTGCTTGGATTACTAAAATCTCCACGCAGAGATTCCTCCTCCCGCTCTACACTCACAGTGTTAATTAGCTTGCAGTACCTATAGGGCTGTTTTCTCCTTAATAGCCAATTGCATCTTGTTAGCACTACTGTCATTTATAGGACAAGTCACAGAGGGGCTCTCAGGGTCACTGCTACATCTTGCAGAAGCAGGCAGCCTGGTCCCTCACCTGGTGAGGGAGAGCTGGAGACCTGCTACCGGAACAAAGGATCCAGGAAGAGCACCAAGAGAGGTCGCCTCAGAGGCAGACAGCCTCCAGTCCCCTGGGTGGAGGCATGCATGTGAGAGCTTTGTGCTTTGCTCCTGCCAGTCTAGGGAGCAGTGTTTTGTGTGAATGGTATAAGGTTACTCAGGCCCATTCTGGTGTCGTCACCTCAAAATGCTCCTTCTGGGGGCTGCACACAGCTGGGTCCATAGGCAGTGAGTTCTCTGCATGGTGGCTCCATCTGCCAACCTGCCAGGCCCAGCCAGACTGCCCTGCTAATGACACTGCATCTCACCCTGGTCACAAGGGGCCCTGGCCTGCTGCTGCTTCAGCTCCAGACAGGGCCTCAGCTGTGCACTAACAAGGCGGGGACAGCTCTGCCCATCTCCACCTCCTGCCCTTGGCATTCTTCCAGGCCTGGGAGGCCATGGGCAGGCCAGACCCCACAGGCTAACCTCTCTTCTTCTTCTGCATAAATAAAATTTCTGACAAGCATGGCCTCAAGTGCACTTGGTGCTGAAGAGCTGACGTCTTGATATGGCCAAAGAAACCTCTCTCTCACTTTGCAGTTAGAACAGAATGAGTCTTTCTCACAGGGGCTTGGGTGAGATATGTGTTTTGGAAATAATCCCTTGGCAAGCCACAGAAGACCGTTCACGACAGGACATGGCAGCTACACTGCCAGAGAGAGGGCCAGGGACTCTGTGGGAAATAAAGCTGAAGCCCTCAGGGGCTGGAAGGGAGGAGGCAGAATGGCTCCACGCACAAGCCCAGCGCCACAGGGAGCTGAAGGCTCCTGGCCTATTTACAGCCCCTCTGGGGTTGTCCCTGCAGGTGAACTGGCAACCTCACAGTTAGGAACAAAGCTCAGCACTCCCCTTCGCCTGCAGGTGCAGCCCAGCTTGCAAACCCAACTTCTGGGCTTAGAGAAGGAGGGGGGCTGGGCGGACAGCACTCTTAGCCAGGGGTCTCTGGTTCTCCACCTTTGGGACCTCGGGAGTAAATAGGACAGGCCTTTGAAGGGGGAGAGAAGCAGAACTGGCTTCAGCTGAGGCTCAGGACTTTTTT
>NW_017732370.1:246991-248093 GCF_001890085.2 Hipposideros armiger | reverse complement strand
CCTCATTGTGGTTTTAATTTTCATTTCTCTGATGATTAGTGACATTGAGCATATTTTCCTATGTCTGTTTTCCATCTGTATGTCCCCTTTGGAGAAATGGCTATTCAGGTCCTCTGCCCATTTGTTAATTTGGATTTGTTTGTGTTTTTGGTGTTAAGTTGATGAGTTCTTTATAAATTTTGGATATTAATCCCTTGCAGATATTTCATTGGCAGATATCTTCTCCCATTAGTAGGATGTCTTTTTGTTTTGTTGACGGTTTCCTTTGCTGGTTAAAAACTTGGGTTTGATGTATCCCATTTGTTTCTTTTCTCTTTTGTTTCCCTTGCCCGAGGAAATAGATCAGAAAACATATTACTAAGGGTAATGTTGACGAGTTTACTCTCTATCTTTTCTTCTAGGAGTTTTATGGTTTCAAGTTTTACATTTAGATCTTTAATCCATTCAGAGTGTATTCTTCTACATAAGGAGGGGGTCCAGTTTCATTTTTTTTATGCACATATCTATCCAGTTTTCCCAGCACCATTTATTGAATGGACTGTCTTTACCCCATTCTATATTTTTGCCTCCTTTGTCATAGATTACATAGCCATATAGGTGTGGATTTATTTCTGGGCTTTCCATTTTGTTCCATTGATTTATGTCTCTGTTTTTATGCCAATGCCATGCTATTTTGATTACTACTTGTAGTACAGTTTGATATCAGGTAGCATGATGTATTCAACTTTGTTTTGAGTTCTTAAGATTGTCATGGTGATTTGGGGTCTTCATTGTTCCGTATAAATTTTAGGATTATTTGTTCCATTCTGTGAAAAATGCCATTGGTATTTTGATAGGGATTGCAGTGAATCTATAGATTGCTTTGGGTAGCACGGACATTTTAACTATGTTAATTCTTCCTATCCATGGGGGACCTTCACATCCAATATATCCCTCCTGATTCTCAATCCCCACACACAGGTGTAGGGCCAGTCCATTCCACATCACTGTCCCTCTTACCAGAGTCAATGTGGCTTCTTCTTTATATCCTTAGTTACAGAACTTCTGTTCAGCTAGACTTCAGATGATTCTTCAGGTTGACTGTTCTATAATTTAGTTGTGA
>NW_017732370.1:244667-245283 GCF_001890085.2 Hipposideros armiger | reverse complement strand
CTCCAAGGGATAAGAGCTTATCTGTCACACTGCACAATGAATGACAAATCTAAGACTTGAGCCAGGTATCTTGACATTTAGTCCACTGTTCTTTCCCCTACACCACTCCCTCCACACCACAATCATTTTTTTCTGCTGCCCTCACTTCCTTTGCTGACAATGCCAAATCTGTACTTCCACACAGACCCCTTCCTCCTGCTTTAGAACTGCATATCTAGCAGCGCAGTGGATGTCTGCAGGCCTCTGCAGTCTGCCACATCTACCACTCACTATCTGCCCCTGCTGAATGTCCCCCTCAGTGGGCAGCCCTTCCAGTCACTCAGTCACCCAGTGGCAGCTCCAGTATTTTTATAGGAGAGAATGAAAACTGGGCCAAAGGGGGAACGGTGCTCGTGAAGTTACAGCTGAGTCTGCATGGCAAGCACACTGTCTTTCCTTAGGTTATATGCTTAATTGGTGTTTGAGGGTGCTACTGGAAGACCTCCTCCTGACTCAGCCATGGCAGTCATCCAAAATGGAAAATGCAAGACATCCTTACTTTCTCCTTCATGTTCACTGCCTGCCCCGTCCCATCAATGACCAAATCCTACTAAACTGACCTCCAAAATTATATTTT
>NW_017732370.1:237402-243017 GCF_001890085.2 Hipposideros armiger | reverse complement strand
GCAGCAATTTGCAATCCTACCAATAGGCATGAAGGTTCCTTTTTCTCCACATCCTCACCAACACTTGTTGTTTGTTGATTTACTGATGATAGCCATTCTGACAGGTGTGAGATAGTATCTCATTATAGTTTTAATTTACATTTCTCTGATGATTAGTGATGCTGAGCATCTTTTAATATGTCTATTGGCCATCTGTATGTCCTCTTTGGAGAAATTTCTATTGAGGTCCTCTGCCCATTTTTTAATTGGATTGTTTGTTTTTCTGGTATTGAGTTGTATACATTTTTAAATAAATTTTGGATATTATCCTCTTATCAGATGTATCATTGGCAAAAATCTTCTCCCATTCCGTAGGTTGTCTTTTCATTTTGTTGATAGTTTCCTTTGCTGTGCAAAAACTTTTTAGTTTGATGTAGTCCTAGTTCTTTCTTTTCTCTTTTGTTTTCCTTGCCCGAGGAGATTGATCAGGGTCATGTTCAAGACTTTATTGCCAGAGTTTTCTTCTAGGAGTTTTATGGCTTCAGGTTTTACATTTTAAGTTTTTAATCCATTCAGTTTATACTTCTATGTGGAGTAAGAAGGGGTCCACTTTCATTTTTTTTTGCACGTATCTGTCCAGTTTTCCCAGCGCCATTTATTGACTATTGTCTTTACCCCATTGTATGTTCTTGCCTCTTTTGTCATAAATTAAATGACCATATAGGCATGGGTTTATTTCTGGGCTCTCTATTCAGTTCCATTGATCTATGTGTCTGCTTTTATGCCAATACCATGCTGTTTTGATTACTATGGCCTTGTAGTATCGCTTGATATCAGGTAGTGTAATACCTCCAACTTTGTTCTTCATTCTCAAGATTGCCTAGGTTATTCAGGGTCTTTTATGGTTCCATATAAATTTTAGGATTATTTGTTCTAGTTCTGGGAAAATGCCATTAGCATTTTGATAGGGATTGCACTGAATCTATAGATTTGTTTTGTGTTAGTATGAATATTTAAATAATGTTAATTCTTCCTATCCATGAGCATACTATATCCTTACATTTATTTGTATCTTCTTCAATAGCTTATAAGTTTCTTAGTACAGGTCTTTTATGTCCTTGGTTAAATCTTTTTTGTTGCTTTTTTGTTTTTTGTTTTTGTTTTAAATACAATTGTAAATGTGGTTGTGTTTTTAATTTCTCTTTCTGATAATTTGTTATTGGTGTATACAAATGCAAACTATTTTTTAATATTTTGTATCCTGCCTACGTCACTGAATTAATTTATCAGTTCTAATAGCTTTTTGGTGAAATCTTTGGGGTTCTCTATGTATAGTATCATGTCATCTGCAAATAATGACAGTTTTACTTCTTCCTTCCCAATTTAGGTCTCTTTTATTTCTTTATCTTGTCTGGTTGCTGTGGCTAAAACTTCATATACTATGTTGAATAAAACTGGTGAAAACAGACATCCTTATCTTCTTCCTGATCTTAAGGAAAATGCTTTTAGCTTTTCCCCACTGAGTATGATGTTAGCTGTGGGTTTGTCATATGTGGCTTTTCTTATGTTGAGATATGTTCCCTCTATTCCCAATTTGCTGAGAGGTTTTTTGTTTTTTTTTAAAGATTTTATTGGGGAATTGGGGGGAGAGGAACAGCATTAGGGAATCGGGGAAGGGGAACAGACAAGTTGCTGTCCTTTTGTTCTTCAGTCTAGTTGTGGAGGACGTCGCTTCACTGGCCCATGTTGGTATGATCATTGTGCTCTTCCCAGGTGAGGCAATTGGTTGCCGGTCATTGGTTGGCCGCTCGCAGCGGCTCCCGGCAGCTCACACTGGCTGCTGGCCGCTCACTCTGGCTGCCAGCCACTCACGTAGCTCACGGCAGCCCACTGCAGCCCTGCTGCAGCCTATGCCATCCCCGGCGACTCACAGCAGCCCAGCTCCAGGTCAAGCTGTTGTTCATCATCTTAACAGTAGAGGGCGAGTGTCACTGGCCCTCAGTGTGGGATCTGAACCGCAACTCTCCTGCTCAGAGCTGGTGCTCCCAAGGGAGCTCTTAACCAGCTGAGCCACTGGCTGGCCCTTGCTGAGAGTTTTTATCATAAATGGATGCTGGATTTTGTCAAACACTTTTTCTGCATCTATTGGTATGATCGTATGATTTTTATCTTTCATTTTGTTTATGTGGTGCATCACATTAACTGATTTTGGATGTTGAACCAACCTTGCATCCCAGGGATAAATCACAATTAATCATGGGGTATTATCTTTTTAATGTACTGCTGAACTCAGTTTGCTAATATTCTGTTTAGGATTTTTGCATCTATGGTCATCAGGAATATCAGCCTGTAGCTTTCTTTTCTATGTCTGGTAATGTCTTTGTCTGGTTTTGGTGTCAGGATAATGGTAGCCTCATAGAATGAGCTCAGGAGGCTTCACACCTATTAAATCTTTTGCAATAATTTGAGAAGAAAAGGTGTTAGTTCTTCTTTGAATGTTTGGTAAAATTCACCTGTGAAGCCATCTGGCCCAGGACTTTTGTTTGTTGGGCGTTTTTTATTACTGATTTGATTATGTTACTAGTAATCAGTTCCGATTTTCTGTTTCTTCTAGATTCAGCTTTAAAAGATTGTATGCTCTAGCAATATATCCATTTCTTCCAGATTGTCCAATTTGTTGGAGTATAATTGCTCTTAGTATTTTCTCATTATTTTTTTTGTAGTTCTGTGGTGTCTGTTGTTGCTTTTCCTCTTCATTTCTGATATTATTTATATGGGTACTCATTTTCTTGATAAGTCTGGTTAAAGGTTTGTCAATTTTGTTTATCTTTTAAAGGACCAGCTCATGGTTTCATTGATCTTTTGTAATTTTTTAGATTCTATTTTGTTCATTTCCACTCTGCTCTTTACTATTTCCTTTCTTCTACTCACTTTGGGACTTAATTGTTGCTCTTTTTCTAGTTCTTTTAGGAGTAAGGTTAAATTGTTTATTTGATATTTTTCTTGTCTCTGGAGGTAAGCCTGTATTGCTATGAATTTTCCTCTTAGAACTGCTTTTGCTGTATCCCACAGATTTTAGGTTGTTATGTTTTCAATTTCATTTGTCTGAAGATATCTTTTGATTTCTTCCTTGATCATATTGTTAACACATTCATTTTTAGCAGCATGTCTTTAGCCTCCATGTTTTTTTGTGTTTGTGTATTTCTTAGTGTTTTGTTTTTTTTTTTTTTCAATTGATTTGTAGTTTCATACCATTATGGTCGGAAAAGATGCTTGGTATAATTTCAATCTTTTTTGAAGTTACTAAAACTTGTTTTGTGGTCTCATTGAAAAAAGTTCCACATGCACTTCAAAAGAATGTATATTCTGCTACTCTGGGGTAAAATGCTCTAAAAATATCAATTAAATCCATCTGCTTTAGTGTGTCATTTAAGGCCACTGTTTTCTTCTTGATTCTCTTTCTGGAAGACCTGTCCATTGGTATCAATGGGATGTTAAAGTTCCCTACTAGGGTTGTATTACTATTGATCTCTCTATGTCATTAAATATTTACTTTATATATTTAGGTGCTCCTATGTTGGGTGCATAGATGTTCACTAGGGTTATATCATCTTGTTGGATTGATCTTTTTATCATTATGTAATGTCCCTCTTTGTCTCTTATTATAGCCTTTGTTTTAAAGTCTATTTTGTCTGATGTGTTTTGCTACCCCAGATTTTTTCTTTCATTTTCATTCTCATGAAATATCTTTTTCAGACTGAGGTAAACTTCAGTCTGTGTCTGTCTTTCAACCTGAGGTTGATCTCTTTTAAAAAACATATGTATGGGTTTTGTTTTCTTATCCATTCAGCTACCCAACTGTCTTTTGGTTGGAGCATTTTACTCATTTACATATAAAGGGATGAATAATAGGTATACTTATTGCCATTTTATTATTCATATTTTTTATCTATTTTCTTTTGTTGTTTACCGAGTTTTGCTTGTCTAGGAAGCTCTTTATCTCTCCAATTTTAAATGGTAGCCTTGCTAGGTAAAGCAATCTTGGTTGTAGGTCTTTACTTTTTCATCACTTTGGATATTTTTTGTCACTCCCTTCTGGCCTGCAAAGTTTTTGTTGAGAAATCATCTGATTGTCTTATGGAAGCTTCCTTGTAGGTAACTATTTCTCTTTCTCTTACTGCTTTTAAGATTCTCTCTTTGACTTTAACCTTTGGCATTTTAATTATGATATGTTTTCTTGTGGGCCTGTTTGAGATCATCTTGTTTGGGACTCTGCACTTCCTAAGCTTGTATGTCTATTTCCTTCACCAGGTTAGGAAAGTCTTCAGTCATTAGTTCTTCAAATAGGTTCTTGATCCTTCGCTCCCTCTAATCTTCTTCTGGTACTCCTATCATGCAAATATTGTTATGCTTGATGTTGTCCCAGAAGTCCCTTAAACTATCTTTGGGTTTTTCTATTCTTTTTTCTTGCCTTTTTCTGATTGGGTGTTTTCTGCTACCTTGTCTTCTAAATCACTGATTCTTTCCTCTCCTTCAACTAATTTGCTATTGATTCCTTCTAGTGTATATGTATATATATTTTTTAGCTGAGCCACCCTGCCACCTGTTGGCAGCTCAGTGGCTGCTCAGCTTGGGCCGGTCTCGAACTGCTGTTGCTCAGAGCTCAAACTCTTGAGCGAGCTCTTAACCAACTGAGCCACTCGGCCGGCCCCTCCTTCTAGTGTATTCTTAATTTCAGTTGTTGTATTCTTTATTTCTGACTGGTTCTTTTTTATGGTTTCTATGTCCTTCTTAATGCTTGCTACCTCTTTGTTGAAGTTCTAAGTTCCTTAAGCATTTGTTTAACCAGTGTTTTGAACTCTTGTCTCTGATAGGTTGGTTGCCTCCATTTCATTTAGTTCTTTTTCTGGAGTTTTCTCCTGTTCTTTTATCTGACACGTTTCTTTGTTTCCTCATTTTTGTCTGCCACCTTGTGTTCATTTCTATTTATTAGGTAGATCTTCTATGTCTCTCAGTCTTTGCCAGGTAGCCTTATGTAGTAGATGTCCTGTGTGGTCCAGTGGCACAGGCTCCGTCATCATCTTTTCCATGTGCTTCATTAGTATCTCTTGTATGGGATGTATATGCCCTGTCATTGTAGTTGAGCCTTGATTGCTTTTGGCGCATTAGTGGATAGGATTAACTCTCAGGCTAACTGGCTGTGAGGACTGGCTATGCTCGCAGCATATGAGCTGCTGTGTGGGTGCTGACCCCCTCAGAGGGGGATTTGCCCCACTGGGCTCGTGTGTCTCTTGAGACCACCCTTTGGGTGTGCCACTTGTGGGGCTAATCAACTGTTGCTCTGTTTTGGTCTGAAGCCAGCCTCTGGGGATGTTGTTTCTGGTGCCTCTTGGGAGGTAGGCAAGGCCAAGTTCAGCTGTTGCCTGTGACTGGCTGAGAGCTAACTGGTTGAAGCTACAAAGATATATGTGGTTGGTTGCTATCTGTACTGGGCCTGGAGGTGTGTGGGGGTAGCCACACTGTGAACTTAGGCCAAGCTGCCATGGGCTGTCTGCTTCTGGAAAAGCCTCCCTCCCATAGTGTGCAGGGTGGGGCTGGCTGCTCAGTTGCTGAGATTGCTCCTGGGTGATGCTTTG
>NW_017732370.1:194088-236017 GCF_001890085.2 Hipposideros armiger | reverse complement strand
TCTTCACAACTGTAGCTTCTGCGCTATCAAAAACACCAACTCTCCAAGTCATCTGGGAGTTGGGTCATAGTGAGAATAAGCCCATTCCATGGGAAGGTAAAGTTTAGGGTAGATGATCTGGAAACAGTAGGTCAAAGGTAACACAAATAACACAAGACAGCTTCATCAGGGAAAGGAGCAAATAGTTCCCAAAGCAAAGGTCCCAATTCAGGTCATTCTTGAAACATGTTCTGAAATTTGGGCCTCCTTTTCTTAAAAGAAACCAAGGAGAGAGACTGAATACAAAAAAAAAAAACAAACAAAAAAGGGCCGGCCAAGTGGCGCATTGGTTAAGAACTGGCTTGGGATGCCAGAGGGCCCTGGTTCGGATCCCACATGAGGGCCAGTTGACACTGCCCTCTACAGCTAAGATGCTGAACAACAGCTCAACCTGGAGCTGGGCTGCCGTGAATCGCCAGCGATGGTGTAGGCTGCAGCCCCTGCTGCAGTGGGTTGCCATGGGCTACCGTGTGTAGCCAGCAGCCAGCGTGAGCGGCCAGCAGCTGCTGTGAGCAACCATCAAGAAGCCGGCGACTGATCTGCCTCGCCTGGGAAGAGCGCAATGATAGTGCCAGCTTGGGCCAGTGAAGCAACACCCTCCACAACTAGACTGAAGAACAAAAGGACAGCAACTTGTCTGTTCCCCTTTCCCCAATTCCCCAATAAAATCTTTTTAAAAAATAGTCATAAAATTATTAAGGAATTAGAAGTCTTGACCTATAAAAGGGGGTTAAAGGAGCATAATATGTGGACCCCAGAGAACCAGGGCCTATAAGAACATGCTAATTTCCTATAAATATGTAAGTCAGAGCCACATAAAAGAAGGGCAAGAATTACTTCAGGCAGCTTGGGATACCATTAAAAGAAAACATGGCCTGAAACTAAAATAAGAGAAAGTTAAATCTGGGCATTAGGAACATAGGCTGGTGAGGAGTGTGGAGGAAAAAGCGCCTGGATGTTGGTGCAAAGTCATCAGAAAGCAAAAGCCACAGGTCCCAGGGCTGTTGTCTCCATTTGGGAGAAATGGCTTGTTTGGCACCCATCTTGGCTGCTCAGGAGGTGTTCTTACTGCATGCTGAGCTGCTGTTTGGGGGCATCCAAGTCATAACAGGCAGGGTGCTGGCCCCGGCTGCCTGGTTGCCTGATTGCCCATGCTCAAATTCTCTCTTGCAATAAGAAGAGACAGGTGCAGTCAGCTCCTGATGTGGCTATTGGCTCAGCTAGCTGGAGCATGAGGCCAGGAGGCTGAGGTCACAAGTTTGAGCCCTGTTTGGGTTTGGTCAAGGCTTGTAGTGAGAGAATGTGACTAGACAAGTAAGAGTTATATCCACTGGTAGAACAAATACCATATTCCCCCATGTATAAGATGCACCCTTTTTCGAAAAATGTGGGTTCTAAAAACTGGGTGCGTCTTATACAGTGGTTGTAAATTTTTTTACTTGCATTTCCCGCTTTTTCGTGCTTGTTGTCTTTGCGCTCATTGTTTCGCACTTATTAGTATATTAGGTTACCTTTTGCCACATTCTGCCCAGAAATGGCTCAGAAAAGATTTTCATACAGTGCTGAATTCAAGTTAAAAGTGATCCAGTTTGCAAAGGTGAATGGAAATCATGCTGCTGAACGTGTTTGGTCCTCCTCCAACTGAGAAAACAATCCAAGACTGGCTATGGTTGGGAGTTTTGACAGTGATGAGGAGTTGTATGAATTTTATGATGAATAAAAGTTGAGTTCAAATAACTTTATGTAATACATTTTTTTTTAAATTTCGGGCCCCAAAATTAAGGTGCATCTTATACATGGGGGAATACGGTATGCCTCAGAGCTTCACGCAAAAGACCACTCCTAAGCATGGGACTGCAGAGCATTATATGTGAACACTACCCCTGAAGCATCTTAATACACTCTGAGTAGCGAGTGTTTTTATACAGCACTTCAACAGCACGCACTAAAACCTTCACATGATGTGGAGTAAGGGGGAGGGGAGTTCTGCCTGAGGGACTCCAGGCCTTGCCCATGGCTGCAAAGGCAGCTATGCTTCTGTGTTTAGGGTCTGGAATGATGGAAGGAGGCAGCAACTGACTGTGACCATTTCCCCAACCTGTTTGCACAGATCTCCTACAAACCATAAATCACTTTTACAGTCCTTCTCAAACATCACATAAAATTTATCTTGCATTTTGCCTGAAATTGACTAAAAACACCCACTTTAATTACAATAAGACACACCTAGAGCAAAACACATGGAAAGCCCATTCAATACTCATTTATTCATTCAATCAGTAAATGTTTATCAAATACCAGGAATGCACCATAAGATGTGATGGAGATTACAAGATGCATAAAGCATTCTCTCTGCCTTCAAGGAGTTTGTCCTGGGAGAGTTGGGGGCTGCTACCAATAGATAGAGACACAAAAAGCTCTAAGGTAGGCAGACTGTGATTTATTTTAACAGAGGGGGCAACTATTAGAACTCAGAGGAGAAATAAATCGTTCTGACAGGGAGGATCAGGGAAGTTTTTGGAGAAGAGGCGAAATGCGATCTGGATCTTGAGTAAAGAATAGAATTTCATCAGGCAAAGATGGCATGCAAGGGCATTTCAGGTATGAGAAATGGCATGAACAAGGCCATGGGGGTAGAAAAATGCTGGTTGTCCACAGCAACAGTGAGTGGTCCAATAAAAGTAGAGAACAGAGGCCCAACGTATGATTGGAGAGGGTATAGAGGAAGATGGTGAAAGCAGAGTAGCTTATAGTCAGAACGTGGAAGGGCTTAATGTACACCAAGGATTTTTTACTTTACTTTATAAACAAGAGAAACCCTGAGAAGTTCTTGAGTTGTGAACAACAATGACCAGGTCAGTATGTTATGAAGAAAACATGGGTTCAACGTGTAGGATAGACTCAAGAAGTGAGAGATGGGAGACAGGCAGAAGGCTCTTGCCAGGTGAGGGGTCATGAAGACCAGACCAGGGCAACGACAGAGGTAATGGAAAGTCCCTGTTTCTGTAGAATTATGTGCATGTTATCATAATATTGTAGCAGCACGCTTCCTCAACCTGTTCCTTCTGCTGGAACTATCCTCCACCGCATCCAAATGGTTTACTTCAGAGTGATCTCTGAAAGCATTACCTGGCCCACCCAAGCCCTGTCACTGCTCTATGCTCCCAATGTAGCAGGGGCATCCTGCACCTCGTACTACTGTTGTTAATCTGGTTACTTATCAGCCTCCACCATCAGACTGTGAAGTCCTTAAGTGTAGGACTTTGGTCCTCTTTTTCTTGGTATTCTTGGAACCTAATCAAGACTGAGTATTCAGAAAGGATTCTGTGATGGAAAGCAATGTCCCTGAAGCACTCTCTGTGCATATAATTTCTTTCATACCTACACACATAAACACACTCCATTTTGGTACATATGTGGGCCAGTTCCATGTCCAGTGCCTCTCCCCCATTCCACTCTCACTCTGAACTCCATCACCCCATTTATAGCGTAAATTACCCTGGCCAACCTGTCTCAACCCCGTTAAAATATGATAAATTATTTCCAGCTCTCATGCAAGATTCCATATTCGGTTATCTGGGCTGAAATACAATCTGTTTGCTTATATCAACATGCGGCTGCTCACCCAGGGGATTAACACTCTGACAAAATCATTAGAAGCTTGATGGAGTATCAAGGCCTCCTAAGCTTGCCGAATGCTCATTCCTCAGCCTAATGAACACCTTTCTTCCAGGCACTAGTTACGATCCATCCATTTCCTTGCTTCTTCCTTGTTGGGCAGGCCAGAGACTCCAGGAAATGCCCTGAGGAGGGTTCACTCCCAGTTGGCTGGGCCACCTACTAAGACACCCAGCAAAAAAGTGCCTTTGTACACACAGGGCTTTTATATGTTAATCATAAACATCTGATTTCTGCTTCAGGGTATAAGATGGAATAGTTTGTAGCAGATCAATACTTCTACTGAGAACAACTAGAAATGCTGGATAAAATATAATATTCATCTGTTTTAAGGCATCATAGACCTGCTGGAGCAACCAGGATCAGAGAAGATATAATTACAGATAGGGGAAAGTGAGACTAGGCAAGTTGATGTTCTGTGGTTGCTTCTAACCTGGAGGGATTTGCCATTTCTGGGCACAAACAGAGAAACTGGGGACCTCCAGACTTTGCACAAGCATAGGGCTGCTGCTGAGGGGAAAAGAAGCCAGGAGAGCTTTTGGCAATCTTAGGCTATAAAGAGAAAATTAGAGACTTGAGGGGCCTCAAATGCATGGCCAGTTTTCCCCTGAGGTTATTTACAAAACCCTGAAGCTGAATGGAGCAGAAGGCCTAAGAAACCTAAGCAGAAAGCCACTATAAAGAAGAATTTTTCTGCAGTTTTAAGGTACTGAAGAGATAATACACACTAGGCTCTCAATTAATGCTGGCTACTCCCTGGGAGACGGGTGAATCAGAGGTAGACTAAACCTTATCAAAACACAACTCAGCTTGGATTTAGTTCAGTCTTTGGTTGAATTAAGATCATCTGTTGCACTCTGCCTAGCAAAGAGTAAACCCTGTCTTGAAGATCACAGCATCTACAGACTACACGATGTCTAGCATTCAATAAAAAAAATAAAAAAAATTATTAGGCACACCCAGAGATAAAACCATATGACCAAAATCCAAGAGAGGATAAAAAAAAAAAAGGAGAATAGAAAGAGACCCACAGGTGATCTAGATTTGAAGTTAAAAGAAAAGGACTTTAAATGTGATAAATTTGTTCAAAAAATGGAAAGAAAATTCTGCATTTTAACATATTCCTAGATGATGTCAATGCTGCTGGTCTGAGGACCATGTTTCTAATGTCCCACAGAGGTAGGTGCCAACACCTGATTCTTCTTGGCACCTTTCCTTTTTACCTCCTGGAGGCCATGCTTCTGGCTCCTTTCCACACTCACCAATAGATGGCAGCAGATCTAAACATCATCTTCCGCAGAAGTCCAGGCTTGGAGATTCCATTTCAGTCCATCTGACTTTCCCTATGCCTTAAGAAGTACCTGTTATTCACTTCTCCAAGACAAATACTTGGATTCAATGAGCACAGACAGAGAAGCTTTCCTTGACCACTTCAGTACAGAGAGAGAGCGAGCTCTTCCTCTACTGGGCTCATAATTATACCTTGTATTGTCTGCACCATTTCATTGGGCACTTAAATATGCTTTACCTTACAATAGTCATTAAATTGTCTAACACGGTCATTCAGTTTTTCGTATGTGTTAGTATTGTCTCCACAAGCCCTTAAGAGGCCAGGGATCAAATACTAACCTTATTTTTCTTCTTAACCTTGACTTACAGCAGTTTGCTCATAATATTGAGTATGAATGAGTGAAAGGATCCATCAGCCATTAATTAAATCAAATGCATATTCTATTTGTTTCACTCTGCTTTCTCTCCAGAAAAAAAGAAAAAAAGAAAAAGAAAGCTTGCCAAAAAGTGTTAATGGTCTGGAAAAGTTCTGTACTTATCTGCAAATCTGTGTTCATGATCTATCCTCTGAGAATCTTCCAACACATCACTAGGGAAAACTTTTCCAGGACTGGCAAATGGACACTCCAGGGCTAATGTTTACTTTATCTAGGGCAGGGTGTGAGGCCGTAACACAGTGTCAGCTGGTCAACCAAAAGGCATGCTGGTCTCTCAAAACCATTCTCTACTTCTCTATGGCTAGCCTATCATAATTGACCAATACACGGTGCACCCCCACCCCTGCCACCCCGCAAAAAAAAAAAATTCACAGCTTTCCACAATTTCTTGCCGGTTAAAATATGTTGGCCGGTTAAATCCTCTTTACTTTAGTCCTGCAGTTTATTGTGGATTCACTAGGCTATGTCTGTTTTACAAAATGGTATCTCTCTTTTTTGAGTAAGCATATTAGGTTACTCAGTCCTAGTCCCTCCATACCACTTTTCCCCTATGATACAGCCCGATCCCATGGCTCTGAATACCACTTACATGTCAATGATGCCCCTATTTATATTTCTGTCCGAGACCACTTCTCTTTTTAAAAATATTTTTATTAAAAATATAGCTAACATACAATGTTATATTAGTTTCAGGTGTACACTGTAATTATTCAACATTTATATACCAAAAGAAGTGATCACCTTGATAAGTCCAGCAACCATCTGACACCTACCACGCTGTCACAATATTATTGACTATATTCCCTATGCTATATATTACATCCCCATGACTCATTTGTTTTCTATCTGGAAATCTGGATCTCTTATTCCCCTTCACCTTCCCTCCCTTTTTAATTTTTCAATTACAGTTGACATTCAATATCATCTTATATTAATTTTCTGTGTACAGCATAGTGCTGAGAATTTATATAATTTAAAAGTGATCCCCTTGACTAGTCTAATACCCACCTAGCACTATATAGTTATTACCATATTATTGACTATTATTGACCATATCATTCCCTATGCTTTACTTTATATCCATATGATTATTTTGTAACTACCAATTTGTACTTCTTAATCCCTTCACCTTTTTCACCCAGCCTCCCATCTATCACCCAAACAATTCTAGTACCCATATGACACCGTACATAGTTATTAAAATATTATTGACTATATTCCTTATGCTATACCCTACATCCCCATGACTACTGTGTAACAACCAATTTGTACTTCTTAATCCCTTCCCCTTTTTTCATCAACATCCTCAACACCTCCCATCTGGCAACCATCAAAATGTTTTTTGCATTTATGAGTTTGTTTCTGTTTTGTTTCTTAACTTTGTTCTTTAGATTACACACATAAGTGAAATCACATTTCATCTGTCTTTCTCTGTCTGACAGTCTACTCAGCACAATACCCTCAAGGTGCATCCATGCCAACGTAGATGGCGAGAACATATTCCCTTCCATGTTCGAGCAGTATTCCATTGTATATATGTACCACCTCCTCTTTATCCATTCTTCCATTGACAGACACCCGGGCTGCCTACACGTCTTGACCATTGTAAATAATACTGCAATGAGCATATGGATACACACATCCTCTCAATATAGCGTTTAGGGTTTCTTTGGATAAATACCCAGAAGTGGAATTACTGAGTCCTTCTTTGTCTCTAGTTGTAGCCTTTGTTTTAAAGTCTATTTTGTCTGGTATAAGTATTGCTACTCCAGCTTTTTTGTTTGTTTTTTGTTTCCATTTTCATGAAATATTTTTTTCCCATCCCTTTACTTTCCATCTGTGTGTGTCTTTTAATCTGAAGTGAGTCCCTTGTAGGCAGCATAGGTAAGGTTCTTGTTTTCTTATCCATTCAGCCATCCTACGAGGTCAGACAATTAAGTTTGCGAACTCATCCTAGAAAAAGTGCCACATACCTCATTGCTGAATATCACTACTGTCACCTTCGAAGTACTCCCCTTGGGAAGCTATACTCTGATGTCAGCACCTAGTCCACCCTTCAAAGCAATTTTGGAACTCTTTTTCTGGAATGGCCATCAGAGCTGTCATCGTATTAACTTTGATGTCCTGAATGCCATTCAAATGTCTTCCTTTCAATGTTTCCTTTATCTTCAGGTAAAGAAAGAAGTCATTGGGGGCCAGAATCAGGTGAGTAGGGAGGGTTTCCCAATCCAATTATTTGTTTATTGCCTAAAAAAACTCCCTCACAGATTGTGCCTTGTGAGCTGGTGTATTGTCGTGATGCAAGAGCCATGAGTTGGCGAAAAGTTCAGGTCATCTAACTTTTTCCTGCAGCCTTTTCAGCACTTCCAAATAGCAAACTTGGTTAACTGTTTGTCTAATTGATACAAATTCATAGTGAATAATCCCTGATATCAAAAAAGGTTAGCAACATCATTGCAATTAAGTTCACTAACTTAATTGTCATACCTCGTATGTCTTTTGATTGGAGCATTTAATCCATTTACATTGAAAGTAATTATTGATAGATATATAGCTATTGCCATTTTATTATTCATAATTTTTATCTTTTTTTCTGTCTTAAAGAAGTCCCTCTAACATTCCTTGTAATATTTATTTGGTGGTGATTAACTCCTTTAGTTTTTGCTTTTCTGGGGAGCTCTTTGTCTGTCCTTTGATTTTTAAATTATAGCTTTGCTAGGTAGAGTACCCTTGGTTGTAGGTCAAGACCACTCTTCTGAGGCCTATCATCTTATACACATTGGACTGCCTGACATCTCTACTTGGATGTCATATAAGCATCTCAAATTGAACATTTCCCAAATGGAATTCTTGACCACCCCTCACTCCATACCTCAAGCCCAAGGCTGCTCCTCTTTCACTCTTCTTCTGCTTAATCAATGATACCTCTGGTTACCTAGTTGGTCAACGCAGAAACTGCAGCATTTTTGAGGTTTCCTTCATCCTCCACACCCAATTTACTACCAATACTGGTCAATTCAACTTCAAAACGATCTGTTTACTTCTCACCATCTCCACTGTTGCCCTACTAATTTAAGCAAACATCATCTCTGGCCTGCATTATTGAATCCTAAACCATTATTTTTTTAGCTTTCAGCTTACTCATTCATTTGTTCACTCAACAATTTATGGAGTACCCACAGTATGTAAGTCAATGCTCTCAAAAGAGCATAGCAAGTTCAGGAAAGACCCATAAGTAAACCTGCTTACAAGGCTGATGACACAGAAGGAGGGTGTGAACAATAACATGACGGGGAAAACGGTGTCAGAACACTTCATGAGGGACTTGACATTTGAATTGGGATTTAGAGAATTAGTAAGCATCTTCATCAGGCAGACACATGGGGAAAAGCCTACTGGATATGGTGACAGAAAAGTGTCAAGGGAATGTCAAGCAGAGCACAGAGATGGGAGGGTAGGTAGAGATGTGACTGTTCAGGTAAGCAGGGGCTAGATCACATGGGGGTACTGTTACGGGCAGAACTGCATTCCCCCTGAATTCATATGTTGAAGCCCTAATCACCTATACCTCAAATTATTACTGTATTTGGAGATATATGCTCTGAAGACGTGATAAAATTACAATGAGGTCATTAGGCCAGGTCTTAATCAAATCTAATTGTTGTTCTTATAAGAAGAGGGCATTTGGGCACACAGAGAGACACAGAGGAAAGACCTTGTGAAGAAATGACAAGAAGACAGCCTTCTACAAAGAGAAAGGGCTCAGGAGAAACCAAACCTGCCAGCATCTTGATCTTGGACTTCCAGCCTTCAGAACCATGAAAAAATAAATTTCTGTTGTTTATGCCACCAAGTTGGCCACATTTTGTTATGGCAGTCCTAGCAAATTAATATAGATACTATATGCAACTGAGTTTTCACCTTATCCTGGAGGCAATGGGCAACTGGAGCAGGGTTTAAGCAGGAATAAGTCTCTTTATCCATCCATCCCCCATTCCCCATATGCAATGTGGCAACTGTGCCAGGTACTAGGAGTAGAGTTCAAAGAAGGCTCATGTGCAGAAATGACATTTTACCTGAGGGAGGAACAGGAGTTGGCCAGATGAAAAAAAAAAAAAAAAAAGAGGGGGTGTTACATCATGGTCAAGAGAAAGGGAACCATATGTATGAAACCTTAAGACAGGAACGCTCTTGGCATATTCAAGAAACTGACATTAGGCCAGTGTGGGCAGAGCTTGCTGAAAGAGGATAAAAACTTTAAGAAGTGCAGATGGCGAGAGTAAAGGCCAGATCATGCAGGGCTTCATAGGCCTCATAAGCAAGTGTGAACCCTCTCCAGAGAATTTTCCTGTGGTCCCAGCCCAGCTCCCTCATCGAGGCTGAAGCTGAAGCCATTGCCTCTGCCTGTCACCATCTTTCCTTCCACTGAGCAGCCAGGAAAGCCCTCCCTGTCACCCATCTGCCTGTTTATTGGAGCCAAGGTGACACCACCGAATGCAATTCTTCCTAGCCAATGCTCTGAGAGACACAGGATTTGCATTTCATTTTGACTTCTTTGCAATGCTTCCAGCCGAAAAATCATTCTCCCTGTCACCCTCTCCGTAGTTCTGTTTTCCTTTATTTCCCCTCCATCCCGTCTTTTTCCCTTGACATCCTACTCTTCCATGCAGAGAAAAGTCATCCTTAACAGCAGTTTTATTGCCCTGTGATAGTAACATAATGAAGGAAATCACTGCTAATTTTTATGAATTATCTCATCATAAGCAACTAATTAACAGCTGTGAAAGAGCAGGCATTGGGTTTCCCCTCAGAGAGCCTTTAACCTGGAGCACTTCAGAATAGCCCTACCCTTGGCATCAAGGAGGGTCCTCTGCTTGAGACAAGCATTTTCTCTCCAACAGGGCTCCCCAATTTGATGTCTGCCAGCCCTAATTCTGCGCTTTCTTGCCTGTCCCAGCTTGGGGAGGCAGTGTCGGGCTGGCCTATACGTTCAGCAGTCGCAGGGCCGCCTGTGATGAGGATGATTTAGGTTAGCTAGAAACTTTATTAAAATCCAATCTAAGCCGGCTACTGCTGCTCTCTGTTCTCATTAACCTCCCTCTCTAAAATCAGGCCTTGGCCTCTGTGCTTCACTGAATGTGTCTATAAAACTGAGGGAATAGGCAGCCAACAGCTAAAAGGCACTTAATCAGGGGATAATCCGGACCCAGGTGGACAATAAATACTTAGAAGGGCAGAGGGAAGAGAGGAGGGAAGAGAAAAACAGCAGAGGAGGAGGACAGTGGGGAGGTTAAAAATGCATCTGTTGCAGCTGTGAGAGGAACTGCACAGAAACACAGAATCCCAGGCTGCACAGGACATGAGAAACCATAACATGAGAAACGGAGGCCAGCGAGGTGATGTGACCCCTGAAAATTCAACAGTTCACACAGCCTGGGATCCATTCTCATCCTGGGCTTCTCTTCTGAGCCCTGACCGTCTCACTGTGCCGGCCGTCACCTGGCTTTTCCCTGCAATCCTTCTCTACTTTTCCTCCAAGCAGGTCCCTTCCTGTAACTCTCTGAGGAGCCTCTTGAAGAACCCTGGCATCTGGCCCAACCCCAGGGAGCCACTGGCTGTGTCTGCAGAGATGAAGTGAAGGGCATCGAGGGGGTGGTGTGGAAGGTGAGAAGGCTGGAGGCTGGCCCACCCCACTATGGGGCAACATCTCCCTGGGGAGGAGCTGGGCATCTGAGCCAAGCAGGGCAGGGGTCCCTGCGATGCTGGGCCAAGCACATGTAATCCTCCTTCCGCAAGTCAAAGGCTCAACTGAAAAGGCCAGAGGCTGCATGCTGGTGTTCTAGAGAGGAGAGGGCACTGAGAAGACACTCCTGAAATCCTCCTTTTATATCCTGCCTAGGTCTCTCCTCCCTTCCAAACTCTGAGACAAACAGCCAGTTGACAACTTCCCTCCTGCCCCAAATTAGGATGTTCCAGGCAGTTTGCTATTCTAGTTCAGGTTGTATAACTTAGCTCATTTAGTCCCTTGTTTCCTGCCCCAATGTCCCCGTTTTCAAAGCCAGTGGGTATATGGTCCCAAGTGGAACAAACACCTTCTCCGTGGCAGCCCCAAAGAGGAGTGAGTCATTCACTAATTCATTCAACTGATGTTCAATTGAGCACCTACTGTAAGCACGGCCAGGGGCAGTGACAAGTAATAAATGCAGTCTTTGCCCTCAGAGAAACTAATGCTTTAACAACTCATGTCACTGTGTCCTATGAGGTGTGGGCTAAGGTAGAATCGGTTGCCCACACCATGGCACGGGAGCACTAAAGAGGGAAAGAGTCCTCATGAGTGAGCATAGAAAGGACGGTCAGCGACGTTTTCTTTGAGGAGGAAGTCACATATCAGAAAGGCCTTGAACGATGAATAAAATCCTGCCAGGCAGGCTAGGTGAGGAGATGCGTATTCCAGGCAGCAGGAACAAAGGCCCAGAAACCTGAGAGGCAAGAATGTTTCGGGGACTCCAGCATGTACAGAGGGCAGGATGCATGCTAGTGAGTGTCTACGGGGTAGGCTAGGTGTGGGGGAGGGACGTTGAAAGATGACACCATTTAGATAAACTGCAGCCTCCCTATGAAGGCTTCAGATGCCCTCGGAAAGGAGTTTGAGCTTCCTTCTAGAAAGATAAAACTGGGAAAGAATGAGGAAGTGAGAAGTGAAAGAGAGAGTGTCTAGGGGCTCAGAGTGGCTGCAGTGGGCATGCGGAAGGTCTCTGAGACAAGTTCTCCTCATGAAGAGGGTCCTGCTCTCCTCTGACGTCTGCGGGTGTAGATGCCATGGCTTCTGATCCTTGTGCACCAAGGCCTAAAGGTGCCCAGGCCATTGTCACCACCTTTCACATTCAGATGCCCTGGCTGCCATGCTCTGGGGCATAAACGGGGAGGTCCTATTGTCCAAGAATATTTTACTCAACATCCTGAATCTCACATTCCCTTCCCCACCCCAAGTGGCCTGCTCTAGGTTTGTATTAGGTGGCCCTGGGTGGACCGTGCCCTCAGGACTGCTAACAGTTCATCCTGAGCAGGTTGTAAAATACCTCAGGAGAGCACAGGGGAAGCCAAGAATTTTAGTCTCCACACTCCTTACCAGGCCCCAGGGACAAGTTTTCCATACTTTTCCTAGAGCTATTTACTCAAAAAGTTAAGCTTAATCAAAAGGAGAGGGTGCAGGTTCTGAAGTAGAGCAGGGCAGTATAATGGACATAAGGTCTCCAGAGGCAAACAGGGCTTGGATCCTAATGCCAGCTTTAGACTTACACCAACTTTGTGACCTTGGATATGTTACTGAACTTCTCTGAGCCTCAGCTCTCTCATCTGTAAAATGGACATGATGGTAGTATCAAATACCTTTGAATAGCACAGTCCCTGGCACACAATAAATAGTTAATAAATGCTGCTATTGCTAGAAGGCTAGATATTTCTGGCTCCACAAACTCAACTCATACTTCAAACTCTTCTATTTCTTTTTGGGTGTTCTCTCACACTCCCACCACCACTCCATATAAAAGAATCATGCCTTCTTAAAAAAAGAGCCCCCAAAACAAACAAACAAACAAACAAACAAACAAACAAACAAACAAGCAAACAAACAAAAAACCTCTTGGTGGATTCCTTCACCTGGTCTTTAGGGCATTTACCAAGCCACCTTCTCTATTCTCCTTCCCCTGAGACCTTGTGCTGATCTTAGAAAGCAGGGACTCTCAGGACCCCCCTTCCTTGGTACTTTTCTAGAAGGGAAGCACTCAGGACATTTAACAGGGCTGAATAAAAAGCAATAATAATATATGTTTAGCCATTAGCCGCATAAGTAATCCAAGATCACTGCCATATGATTCCTGGTTAAACATCATTTGGGAGTCTAATAAATAAGCATTTATAAATAAAGGCAGTGTGTAGAATTATTCCCTTTGAGCAGGCACAGCCTCTGCTTTTATTTTTAGCATAAAGTTGCCTTCAGCCCAACTCCTGTTTAATTGTAGGTTAATTTCCCTCTTTCAGATGTCTGAAAAGGAAACTTTCAAGGGCAGGGTCAATGAGGAGGGCTCAGGTACAGTGTCTGCCTTCTGCTTCTCTATAAAGCTGAGGTGTCCTGGGGATCTGGGACAAGCCTCATTCATGCCCACCTTCCGCCTCCTCCTCCCAGGGACTCCAGAGAGGGGAGCAAAAGGGAAGTGCCTAGTGTGGGGGACACGGCACAGAGTCAGAGCCAAATAAGACTGGGTTAAAGTCCAGGGTCTTCTATGTTCCACACGAGCGATCTTACTTTCTCCAAGCTTCGGTTTCTATACCTAAATATCAGACATTATCAAACCCACCTTTGGAGACTGTTGTAAAAATTAAATGTTATAGTCTATAGAAAGTGATGGGCACATATTAGGTGTTCAATAAACTCTTACTTTCTTACTTCAAACCTTTCTTTTCCTTTTAGGGTATTCCCCCCTCCCCTCCATATAGAAGGATTGTCGTTCTTAAAACAAACAAACAAACAAACAAACAAACAAACAAACTCCAAAACCTTCCAGGTGGATTCCCTCACCTGGTCTTTAGGACACCTGCCAATCCACCTAAAATATCACTTAATGTTGTTTCATCTCCCATAATACAGCTCTTTAAAGTGATGGTCCACTGCCCTTTCATTAGAACCACTCTAGATGGAAACAAGAGATATATCAAGGATAAAAAAATAAGCCGAAAATGCCAAGGTACCCATGGTCCCTGGATCACAACACTTACCATTGCTGAACTCTAGAGCTTTCACTTTAGCACTTAATGCTTCCCTGTTTTTTACTGGCCTATAGTTCCATCATGTCTGAGAGTCCTTTGTCACATTTAGAACAACAAAAAAAAGCTGGAGTAGCAATACTTACATCAGACAAAATGGACTTTAAAACAGAGACTATAATAAGAGACAAAGAAGAACATTACATAATGATAAAGGGATCAATCAATCCAACAAGAGGACATCACCCTAGTAAAACTCTATGCTTCCAACATAAGAGTACCTAAACATATAAAGCAAATATTGACTGACATAAACGAAGAGATCAATAGTAACACAGTCATAGTAGGAGACTTTAACACTCCATTAACACCAATGGACACATTTTCCAGACAGAAAATCAACAAGGAAACAGTGGTTTTAAATTACATACTAGCACAGATAGATTTAATTGAGAATTTTAGAGTATTCCACCCCAAAATAGGAGAATATACATTCTTTTCAAGTACACATGGAACATTTCCCAGCATAGACCACATGTTAGGTTATAACACAGGACTCATACATTCAAGAAGCATTGAAATCATATCAAGCATCTTCTCTGACCATGATGGTATGAAACTATAAATCAATTACAAGAAAAAAAAAACCCTGAAAAACACACAAACACATGGAGACTAAATAATACGCTACTAATAATGACTGGGTCAACAATGAGATCAAGGAAGAAATCAAAAGACACCTTCAGAAAAATGAAAATACAATGACCCCAAATCTAGGGGACACAGCAAAAGCAGTCCTAAGAGAAAAATTCTTGTTTCTACCTCAAGAAACAAACAAAAAAAACCCCTCAAATAAAAATCTAACCTTATTCTTAAAGGAACTAGAAAAAGAGCAGCAAACAAATCCCAAAGTGACTCGAAGGAAGGAAATAATAAAGACCAGAGCAGAAAATAAATGAAATAGAAAAAAAAAATCAATGAGACCAAAAGCTGGTTCTTTGAAAAGATAAACAAAATTCAACTACAAATACAAGATAAACAAAAAAAAGGCAGAGGACACAAATAAATAAAATTAGAAATGAAAGAGGAGAAGACAAAACTGATACCATACAAATAAAAAAATTTATGAGAAAATATGAGCAATTGTATGCCAACAGATTGGACAATCTGAAAGATATGGATAAATTCCTAGAAACATACAATCTTTCAAGACTAAATCAAGAAGAAACGGAAAACGTGAACTGACCAATTACAAGTAATGAAAGAATTAGTGATCCAAAAACTCTGAATGAACAAAAGCCCTGGACCGGATGGCTTCATGTGTGAATTTTACCAAAAATTCAAAGAAGAATTAACACCTATCCTTCTCAAACAACTATTCCAAAAAATTCAAGAGGAAAGTTCCCAAACTAATTTTACAAGGCCACCATTACACTGATTCCAAAACCAGACAAAGACATTACAAAAAAGAAAAATATAGGCTGATATCCCTGATGACCATAGATGCAAAAATCCTGGACAAAATATTAGCAATACAAGTTCACTAGTAAATTAAAAAGATCATACACCATGATCAAGTGGGATTTACTCCTGGGATGCAAGGTTGGTTCAATATCCCCAAATCAATTAATGCAATGTACCACATAAACAAAATTAAAGATAAAAATTATGAGAGCATACCAACAGATGCAGAAAAAGTGTTTGACAAAATCCAGCATGCATTTATGATAAAAACTCTCAGCAAACTGGGAATAGAGGGAACATATCTCAACATGGTAAAGGCCATATATGACAAACCCATAGCTAATATCATACTCAGTGGGAAAAAGCTAAAAGCATTCTCTTTAAGATCAGGAAGATCTTTCATCACTTTTATTCAACATAGTACTGGAAGTTCTAGCCACAGCAATTAAACAAGTAAAAGAAATAAAAGGCATCCAAAATGGAAAGGAAAAAGCAAAACTGTCATTATCTGCAGAAGACATGATACTATACATAGAGAACCCCCAAGATTCCACCAAAAAACTATTAGAACTGATAAATGAATTCAGTAATATAGTAGGATAAAAAATATTCAGAAAGGTTGAATTTTTATACATCAATAATGAAGTAACAGAAAGAAAAATTAAGAAAACATTCACATTTACAATTGCATAAAAAAAAATTAAGTACCTAGGAATAAATTTAAGCAAGAAAGTAAAAGACTTGTATTTAGAAAACTGTAAGACACTGAAGAAATTAATTGAAGAAGATACAGATAAATGGAAGCCTATACTGTGCTCATGAATAGGAAGAATTAACCATAGTTAAAATGTCCATGCTACCCAAAACAATCTATAGATTCACTGCAATCCCTATCAAAATACCAATGGCATTTTTCACAGAATGGAACAAATAATCCTAAAATTTATATGGAACAATGAAAGACCCCAGATCACCATGGTAATCCTAAGAAATAAAAACAAAGTTGGATGTATTATGTTACCTGATATCAAACTATACTACAAGGCCATAGTAATCAAAACAGCACGGTATTGGCATAAAAACAGACCATAGATCAATGGAACAGAATAGAAAGCCCAGAAATAAACCCACACCTATATGGTTATTTAATCTATGACAAAGGAGGCAAAAACATAAAATGGGGTAAAGACAGTCTATTCAATAAATGATACTGGGAAAACTGGACAGATATGTGTAAAAAAATGAAACCTTATTACTCCATATAGAAGAAAAAACTGTGAATGGATTAAAGACTTACATGTCAAGCCTGAAACCATAAAACTCCTAGAAGAAAACATAGGCAGTAAACTCTCTGACATTACCCTCAGTAATATTTTTTCTGATCTATCTCTTCAGGCAAGGGAAACAAAAGAGAAAAGAAACAAATGGGACTATATCAAACTAAAAAAGTTTTTGGACATCAAAGGAAACTATCAACGAAACAAAAAGACATCCTACTGAATGGGAGAAGATAGTCACCAATGATACATCTGATAAGGGATTAACATCCAAAATTTATAAAGAATTCATATAACTCAGCACCAAAACCACAAACAATCCAAATTTAAAAATGGGCAGAGGACCTAAATAGACGTTTCTCCAAAGAGAACATACAGATGGCCAATAGACACATGAAAACACGTTCAACATTGCTAATCATTAGGGAAATGTAAATTAAAACCACAGTGAAATATCACCTCACATCTGTCAGAATGGCTATTATCAATAAATCAATAAACAAGCACTGGTGAGGATGTGGAGAAAAGGAATACTTCACACAGTGTTGGTGGAATTGCCAATTGGTGTAACCACTATGGAAAATGGTTTGGAGGTGCCTCAAAAAATTAAACATAGAATTACCTTATGACCCAGAAATTGTACTTCTGGGTATTTATCCAAAGAAATACAAAATACTAATTCAAAAAAATATATGCACCCCTATGTTCATTGCAGCATTGTTCACAATAGCCAAGATATGGAAGCAACCCAAGTGCCCCTCAATAGATGACTGGATAAAGAAGATGTGGTAGATATATATAGTAGAATATTAGTTAGTCATGAAAAAGGAAATATTACAACTTGTGACAACATTGATTGATCTAGAGGGTATTATGCTAAGTGAAATAAGTCAGACAGAGAAAGACAAATACCATTTCATCTCACTTATATGTGGAATCTCAAGAAAAAAATAAATGAAAAAAACCAAAACATAAACAGACTCATAGATACAGAACAGAATACAAACTGATGATTAGAAGATGGGAATGGGGTTAGTAAACTGGGTGAAAAAGGTGAAGGGATTAAGAAGTACCAATTGGCATTTACAAAATATTCAAGGGGTTGTAAAATATAGCATAGTGAATATAGTCAATAATACTGTAATAACTATGTATAGTGGCAGGTAGGTACCAGACTAATCGGGGAGATCACTTCATAAAGTATATAAATGTCTAACCATTATGCTGTACACCTGAAACTAACATAAAATAATAGTAAATGTCAAATGTAAATGAAACTTAAAAAGAATTTTAAAAAGGATAAAGGAAGAGGGCCATGACCCAAGGGATGCAGCAGACTCTAGATGCTAGGAAAGTCCTCAGCTCTCAGCCAGCAATAAAATAGGAACCTTGATTTTATAACTGCGAGAAATTTAATCTGCCAGCAACCCACATGAGCAGGAAACGGATTCTCCCCTAGGATCTCCAGAAAGGTTCACAGCCTTGCCCAGCACATCTTAGTTTTAACCCAGCGAGATCCATGTTGAACTTCTGACTTACAGATTGTAAAACGATAAATTTGACTTATTTAAGCTATTAAGTTTGGGGTAACTTGTTATGGCAGCAATAAAAAACTATAGTAATATTTATGATAGATATTTACTGATAATCACTATTATTTATTGAACTCTTACTAATCATCAGGCACCGTGCTAGCCATTTTTATTACATTATTGAACATAAACCTTAACAATCAGATAGGGTGAGTACTATTAATCCTGTTTAATAATAGATTACAGAGGCCAAATAACTTGTCCAAGGTCACATGCTGAAACTAATTCAATTCTAAGTTTGTATTCAATAGAGCCCATCCCCATTCCACTGTAATTCCATCCAGAATTATACTTGCTATACATGTTGAGCAAACCAAAATTTTTTTAAAGAAAGAGAACTGATTTTTATGAAATATTACTAGATGTCATACACTATGCATGGTCTTTTATATATCTCCCTATGGTGAACTGTTATCTCCAGTTTATAGATGAGAAATTGAGTGTGAGAAAAGCTGAGTAATTTGCCTAAAGGCACATGACTAGTAAGGGAGATTCTCACACCCATGAAGTCTGAATCCAGGGACAACTTGTCCCATAATGCTTAGTATATGAAGACTTCAATGTGAACTCCAAGGTCTCCCAGGTAACCATCCTCAGGGCTTCATGGTAAGATGAGCACTCACTCAAGACCCAAAAGGGACCCCCTCCCTCGCCCCCACCAGCTTGCAACCAGAAGCCAACAGCAGCAGCCCTCCATGAGAGGGTGGCCCTGCCTCCCCTGATAGGGGGCCCTCCCAGGAGCCAATATTGCTCTCTTGGAGATCATTCCTGGGGCAGATGAGGAAGACGTTGGTTACATATAGGGAGATCTCCAATGGTGGCACTTCACGGATACTTTCACTCATTTATACCCATTTCATCTCCACCAGCTCCATTTATTTCCATTTAACAACCTTAATTCCTTTAGCACTCCAGGTTTGCCAAAATGGCCCTAAAGGGGAAATTAGCATTCAAGCAGCTTTTCCAGATAAAGGTCTCTTTAGTTTCCAAAATCCCCAAGAGCTCCAGGAAGTGCAAGGAGAATTCCTTACTGGTAGCCTTTGCAAAGTTCTTTCTTTCCCAGCCTGTTGGCCTGAGAATTCCAGGTGGCTGCCCAGGTTTGGGGTCACCCACCGTAGTTTCACTCCAGCACAGGCTGGTGGAGGTGCCTCTTTGGATCAACTCCCTAGCAGAGCCCCCTGCTGAGCCTCTGCTCTATCCATCCCCCACCCCCTGGACTGTATGCTTCCCTTTTCTGTCATCTCTGGGGAAATCCCTGTTCTTTTCATCGATGAGCTGAAAGCACAAAGTCTCCTGTTGTCAAATCCCTGTCACTGGGGGAAATTTATGAATATTGCCAGCAACGTGGTATTTCTTTCCCTGTCTGTGTCAATCCCTGCTCAAAAGACCATATACTATAAAGGATGGGAAAAACACAGCTTGGAAGAAGCCACAGGGGTGACACAACTTAGGGAACCTCCCAGCATCCAGCTCCTTAACACAGGTGTCTTTAGACACTGTGGCAACCTGCTTTCAAAGAATGGCGTCAGTTCTGGGTGTTGAGAGCAAAGCCCAGCCAGTGCATAGCTGTTTTGCAGGCTTTTACATGGAACATTTTACAGGCAAAGGCAGAGACCTAGATGGGCTTTCTTTAACCCAAAGATCAATCAGCCAGGGCTTGGTGGGAATGGGCCTGACAAGGGGCTCTGAACCCAGAGACCAAGACCCCACCAGGCTGGAACAGGTACCTGTGGTGGACTGGGAATGGATGAATGGAGTGCTTGCCTCTGATTTGGGGGAACACATCCTAACTTAACTACATGCCCAACACTGTTCTCAGTGCTGTGTATGTAGTAACATACTGAATTCTCATGAAAACATGAGGTAGTGACTGCGGTTATCCCATATTATAGATGAAATTGAAGCACTAAGAAATTAAGTTCTTACCTATAGTCATACCACTAGTCAAGGGTGGAGCTCAGATGAAAACCCAGGAAATATCCTTAGAGTGAAAGCTTTGGCTTCTACCTCTATACTATGCTGGAGCCTTCCAGAGCCAGTCCTAGTGCTACCCGTGAAAACATCTGGTTCTGTTTTGCCCTTGCTCTCCAGACCCCAGCTAACTTGGAGTAAGATGCTTGGGTGAGTCAGGGCAGAAGGGACTGAGAGAAGAGGGAGACACAGGAGGGGCCTTCTCGTGGGCTGCCCCAGATAGCATCTCACCCCTAGTTACGTTGAATACAAGGAGTGAGAGGAGTTGAGGGAGCTGTGTCTGATGGCAGTCCCTGGGGTAGAGTTTTAGAATAGTGAACCTCTTCTCTGAAGGGGATGATGCTAACAGAAAGAGTCTCAACTGCAGAGAGCCCCAATCAGGGCTGCAGTGCCTCCCAAGTCTAGTGGTGGCATAGGCTGCCTTCCCATCCGGGGACTGGGCATGCCAACACATGCACGTGCTGAGCCTGACTGGTCTGGGTTCTGTCCTTCTCCACAACACCCACCATGAGCTTACTGGGCCCCATAACTCAGCTCAATGGGAAGAAACACACCAAAAAGACATAGAGGGGCTGCTGGTCGACCTGACAGCTGTCTGCCACTTCCTGCAACCCAGTACGCATGCCTGCTCCCTCCGCAGCCAAGGCCCAACCCCCACTCAGCCAATATGGAACATGCATCTGCTCATCCAGACTAATGAGAACTAAGTGTGACCGCTGTCTTGCCTGCAGCTGAGCTGTGAGGCTGTGAGTGGGATGTGAGGATTCTACCAGTACACACGTGTGCATCTCACCCATTCAAGCTCACACACACTCAGACACTTGGCTGAGATCCAGCAGTAGCTTCCACAGTTGCCCCTGCTTCTCTAGCTCCTCCATCAGTGGCCACAGGGAGAAAGGAGACACCCGGACAGGTCTACAGCAACAAAATAAGAAGGATAAGTAGGGCTTCCTGTCTTACCTTGCCTACTCAAGCAACCGGGGCTAAATGGGCTCATGTTAAATTTGGCAGATGGTTGCTTCCATTTTGAGCGCTTATCAGTGGTTGCTAATGAGGTCACAACGATAATGGGATGTCTCCCTATAGGAGTATAAGAACAGGCCAGAAACAAAAATATTCTATCACAGAATCTCAGGTTGAAAGGCGTCTTAGAGGTAACAGGTCCAACACCCATTTGATGCTGAAATCCCTGTGCAACCTATCTGTGGTCACCGCCAGCTGTAGGGACCTTGATATCCAAGGCGGCCCATTCCATCTTTCTGGTAAACATTTTTTTCACATCAAACCGAACTCTCTCTAGATCTTGTTAATGACTCCCTCCCTTCCCATGACTCTGTAAAACACATAACTGGAGACAGGTTTTTAAAACTCTGACAAAATATTGCCGTGGCTATTCTCCCAACACCACATGCATCTCTGCCACGCAGGGCTTCACGGAGGAGAGCAGCAGATATCATCAGACCATGATACGTGTGGAGGGGCAAAATGAGAGTCCAGGGGAAAACAGACCATTGTAGCACCAATGAACACAGGCACCCACATGCCAGAAGTATTTGACAATCAGCTCTAATATCTAGGACAGCGGTTCTCAACCTTTCACAGGGGTCGCCTAAGACCATTGGAAAACACATATTTTCAATGGTTTTAGGAACCGAGACACCACTCCTCTATCCCTCTCCAGGCCCACATGCAGATACGCCCACATACGAGTACCCGGCGACCCCTGTGAAAGGGTTGCTCGACCCCCAAAGGGGTCGCGCCCCACAGGTTGAGAACCGCTGATCTAGGACTTCTGGTTAGGGAACAATAGCCCCACCCCTTCATCTCTGAGACCCCAGCCACTGGGGCCTTCCCATTTTCCTCCCAGAGATCATTCATGATATGTTTAAGAAGACACAGTGTTTGTTCCCATTACTTGCCTGTTCTCCTCAGCTTGGCCTCATTTTGGAAGGTCTTGGATGTCGACACACTGGCCTTGGTAGCTCTAAGTCCTCACCCATCAAGACGTACTGCCAACAGGCAATTCAGGTCTCCAGCACCACAGTTGTCTTCTGACTCTACTCGTGCACCCCTGTGTGTCTGCCTAGGAGATGTCCTCTCCTTTCTTCCCTTTGAGGCTACCACTCCCCTCCGTATGAGCCTGGGCAAGTCACAAACTCTGTGAACCTCAGGCTCCTCTTCTATAAGATATGCTTACTTCTACCTGCCTCATAGGTTGTTGGGGAAATTAAATTAACATGTGTGTGAGAACATGAGTAAACCATGGTACAAACGTCCTCAGGCAGTTGGGAATCAGGAGACCTAGCACTATCAAAGGGGCCTTTGCCAATTCACTTCTCCTTATTGGGACTCCAGTTCTTATGGGTAAAATGGAGCCTGTAGGCCTAATTTATTTCTCACTTCTCTGCAAAACAGACTATGGCCAAACACTGTAGTAAAAATGAGCTCTGGGAAAATTGAGAGAGAAGATAAATGTTTTGAAAGCGTCCTGTGTGCTGCTCCTGGAAGAAGACCAAGCCACAGGTGAAGATAGATGGTGACACTGTGGGCTGAGTGACTCCATGTAGTACACTGGTCTGGATGTCTGTATAACTGCAACTAAGCCTCTCATGACAATGTGGTGGTGGCAGGGATGGGGCAGGGGACAGATGAGAGACAGACTTGTTCAGGCACAGAGAGATGCATGCAGACACACATGCAGACATTTTAAAATTTTTCTGGCAAAGTATTTACTCTCCTAATTACATGTTCTATACACTTGTTGTGAAATAAAATTTGTTGGTATTTTTGAGCACTGACCAATAGCTGGGGAAGAGAAATTTCAAAACTGACAGGTCAGCTCAAGATTTATAAGTTGTCAGTAGATAACTCATCTAACGAAATTTACTAAGCACCTACTATGGACCAGTCACGATGCTAGGCCCAGGAATACAGACTTAATAAGAAAGACACAGACTCCCTGAGGTGTTCAACAAGGGAGAAATCTGTGTCCCAGTAATCTTTCTATATTCCCCCTCTAGATGACAGATGAAGGAGAAAGTCATCCATTTGTATTTGTCACTGCTGATAGCCTATATGGATGTCACAATTAGAAGAGATGAAAACTTACATGCCAATCAAAATTTCATAAATCACATCACATGGTAACATTATTAAGGGTAGGCCACTACCCAAAAAGCCCTGTGGTGAATTGTCTGCAGAGCACAGAATTCAGTTGGTATATTTGGATCTCGGCATGCCAAATATATTTAATGCACACCAGAAGAGGATAAGAAAACAGTGTTTATTATTCTTTCCCCGTGGCCCCCCTCTTATTATCTTCATCTTTATAACATTTAAATGTTCTATGTTTAACATTCTCTCTACAGGACTTGGAAACTCATTGGGGCAAAACCAACTAAGTAAAAAACAGTAGTTGTAAAGTGCTTGGGGGTTCTAGTAAAGGCAGGGTGTCAAATAACTCCCAGTCCTTACTGCTTCACCGGACATGGAAACCTTAAACAAGAAAGAGACTCAACTGCTACAATAACCTGCTAATGTGTCTAATGCCACCCTCAAGAGCAGGACTCTGTACCACCGTTAAGTGAGCCTCGGACATCCCCAAGCCTCAGTTTCCTCATCCATCAAATGGACTGAGTGCCCTTAGAAATTATTTGCAGGTAAAAGAATCAAAGAAAAGGAAAAGACTCCATAAGCAATAATGATGCCATCTTTCAATTCCTTTACCAGATAAAGCCCAACATCGTTATTGTGACTGCTGTGATCATGGGATATCCCAAACATCTCAAGGAGGGCACTGGGGGCCGTAGAACAAAGCAGAGACAGCTTTGGAAGCAGGCTCACATTTCAGTATCTGTGTGACCTTGGATATTATTTAAACTCTCCAAGCTTCCATTTCTTCATCTCTAATATGGAAGCATTAATTCTTACATGAAGATTGCCAGAAATATGTGAAATGCCTAGCACAGTGCCTGGAAGAGAGTAAGGCCTTTCTAAGGAGGAGTTTTTATGGTGAGTCTCATTGTTTCGTACCATATCCTTAGATTGGCACTCAAGAAAGTACTTGTTGAGAGGCGAGGCCCTGTGAGGTGGGCGGGTGACCTGGGCTCGCAGAGACCCGCAAGGGGTGGCATGTTGCCCTGGCCCTCTCGGCGGTGGGGTGCCGGCGAGGAGCGGGAGCCCGAGGAACATGGCCCCTCCGCAGGCAGTGACCCCAGCCAGGCCTGGAACTCTGGAGAGGAAGCCCTGGGGGAGCCAGGAACACCCCACAGGACAGCCCTCAGCCCAGGTCCCCAGGGCCTTTCAAGATCGGAAAAGAGCAACTGGCTCCCTCAGGCCTGGCTGCTGAGCAGTCCCCAGGAACCCCAGTTCCCCTTTCACCTCAGATGGCCTGGGAGGTGGCCCCCTCAAGGATGACCCTGCTTGCACCGTGGGACCCCAACTATGAGGCTAAAGCAGGACCTCAGCTGGTGTGGGGGCCCAGCTGTGGGTCTGGCACCTCCTTCTCAGGCTGAACCTTGTGTCACCCCTCCTTCTGGCCGCTGTATGAGGCAGCCTCAGGCAGGGGCTGCAGGCCCCTGGCCCCCACAACAGGACATCAGAATGGCGAGCAGGTGCCCAGGGATGCAGACCCTCTGCTGCCCTGTGGGCAGCATGTTCCCCTGTACCTGTCTGAAGCCCCTCAACAGGTGATGGGCTCTCTGCAGCTGCTGCTCCCACCCCCTATCATGTCACCCTGGGTCCGCCCAATCCAGTCCCCACGCTGCTCCACTGCCTGGCTCAGTGGGCCTGAGCTGATCGCCCTCACTGGCCTCTTGCAGATGAGCCAGGGGGAGCCAAGATCCAGCTCCTCTGGCCCCTCAGGGGGTCCCCCACCCCCTGCTAGTCCCCCAGACCCTGTCTCTGATCACCCAGGCCCCAGTGGCTGCCCTAGCTGTTCTCACTGCACTGACCCATCTCTCCCATGGACCCCAGACACCCATTAACCATAGCCCCTTGTGAGTGCCATGGGCCCCCTACTCTTCCAGGCAGGTTTTTCTATTAATAAAAGTGTTGGTTTGCAAACAGGAAAAAAAAAAAGTATTTGTTCAGTGAACTGATGAATGGATAACTGAATCGATATATTGACCATTATAACCAAAACTTGCATTAAAAACCAATCAGGATCTTCAGCCTGTTTCTAGTCTCTCTTTTAAGTAAGAAAATAGATATTTTTTCCTTCTCGTCTTTCTCCTGTCTCTTTTATTTCCTCCAAGAAGTCTACCTCTTTAGGCGTAGGTAAGACCAGAAGAAAGTGCTCTAAAACAATGATGTCAAGCACATTCTTGGGGAACCAGGTCTTGCTGTGGATTCATCTGCCCATCACATTCACTGAGTTTGAGCAATAACACTTGCATGTACTGGGCCATGTGTCACCGGTAGCCCCCCCCCCCATGCAGTTTAGAGTCTGGTGCGAAGATACCATCATAATTACAGCCCAACCCAGTAAGTGCTGGAACCAGGGGAATGGGGGAATGGCAGGAAAGAGATGGTTTCTCCCTGGGAGGAACAGGGTGGTATTAGGAAAGGCCTTTGAAAGAGAAGAGCTATTTAAGCCAATGGAGGAGGAGGAGGAGGAGGAAGAGACGTTTTCCAGGCAGAGGAGATGGACTGGGAGGAAGAGTTCTGCAGGAAAACGAGGTGGGTAGGTAAAGCCTGGAGTAAACCTTCCCGGTGTATGTGGATAACAGTGAGTAGTTCAACATGGTTGACAGAAAGGGTCAGGGAAGGAAAGCCTAGCGCTCATTTGACTGACAAATACTTACTGAGTACCTAATGTGTTTGGGGCAAGGGTAACATTTACTAACATCAGAAACGGGGTGAGAGAAAACTACAAGAGACAATGATCTTCACATACTGCTGAAGGTGTTGTGCTTCCCTCGTGGCTAAGGGAGACTGTTTGTTGGCAGGCAGCAAGGAGGGCACTGCCAGGGGAGTCAAGGAGACCGACTGGCTTTAGTTCTGCCACCAGCCTGGCCACCTGTTTGCTAGGTCACCTTGGCCAAGTCACTGCCCCCTTTGGGCTTCCTTCCTCATCTATGAAATAAGCAGGCTGGAAAATGGGATCCCTAGAATCCCTTATGGTGCTAAGATATTATGATGTTCTCTTCAAGTAATGGAGAGCTATAGAGATGGGGTGGGGTCTTCTCAGAGCATTTATTAACTTGTGGCTCCCAAAGTCATTACTCAGAGGACTCAGAGGGACAGAAGCAAAATCAAAAGACATTTTCAGAAGATAAATGAACTAAAGGAGGCTGACATATATGTGAGAGTTTGGGGAATTTATGCAGGCAGCCTCACAGTCATAAATAAAATCCCTTTCTCTTACCTAAAATCTCATTCAACGGATAAACAGTAGACACTGTAATAGACAATTTGGCTGTATCCTCTGCCTGTTTCCCACTTGAATGAAAAACAGAAGTCCCAAGGCAGGGTAATGGGGTTAGCCACCTTTTTGCAAACATCTCTATTGTCACTAATGGACAAGCAGGGCCGAGGATGGGGCAATTTGTCTCTGAGATTCCCGGTCACTTTGTGGAACATCACTTTCTTAGCCATCTATTCTGAGGACAAAGGTTGGGAGGAACCCCAGAAAAAAACAAATGAGGGGGAAAATGACTCCTGGGAAGTGGGGTGGGAAAGTGGCAGACTCTCAAAGATTTGGGAGACCCCAGCATGATCAACACTGGTTCAGCCCATCCTTGTGCAAGGCTGCCTGCTGCTAAGCACAGCTACTTGTGTTTGCTTGACCTACTTCCCTTCCCATCCCTGTCCTACTCCAGATCCTCTCTGGAGTCCATGTAATTACTACCTTTCCAACCATAAGTACTGGGAGACTTCAGACAGCTCCTGGCTCCCAGGATAACTACGAAGACAGGAAAACAAGTTCTGGTGCTGCTGTTCTGGTTTTTCTATTCCTTCCTTTGTTTTTGTTGGCTTAACTCTGCTTCCTGGTCTCTGCAGGAGATTAGGCCCAGTTTAGCCTTACCGGCCAGCAGGTCCGCTGGCTGAAAATCAGCTGGAGGTGGCCTGCCATGAGCCACAACTGAGGGCCAGCAGAATCTTGACAGAACTGGACAAGCAATGCCCCAAGTGTGTGTTTGAGAGCTGAGCAGGTCCCTTTGAAGCCCTCTGCTGTTGGCCTAGCAGGCAAGAGAGGAATCTGTCAGCGCCACTTTCCACCCCCCTCCAGGAGAACAAGTGGCAGGAGAGCCGAGGCCGTGAGGCTCTGCCAATTCTGGCTCAATCTCTTTTCACCTCTCATTAGAAACAAATGGAAATTGATGGGTTACCACTTTATCTTCTCACTTAGAGGGGAGAAAACCTTGCAGCAAGTGCTGAATAACTGTAGGCATCTTATAAATTAAGCATCTTAGGGATATGAACCATTTTGCATTGCTGCTCAACAGAATTAAATTAGGCTTTGAATTTTCAATAGAAATGAAAGGGGAAGAGGGAGGGAAGATTTTGTTTTCAGTTCCTTTTTTTTTAAGCATGCAGAGTGGTGAGCCCAGGGCAGGGGGAGGGAGAGAATTGAGTCACCTGTCTGCAGTTCTGATTCCCAGCCACTGCCACTGCATACATGTAAACATGCCACAAAGTAACACAGAGCAGCTCGGAGACCTGCAGCTTGGCCTCTGACCTAACCAGGGTGTAAGCTTCTGTCTTGCTTCTGCCCATCTCCGGCCTCCTGACCATTACACTATGCCAACTTCTGGGACCTTAGGAGTAGTCCTGATCCCAACTGGAGAAATTTGGGAGCTTTAAGCCAATTCCCTGGCTTAACCCATCACAACATCATCATAAATTAGCCTCCAGCCCTTTCAGGATTGGGTTTAGAATCCAGGATCTTATCTTGCTCATAGTAACGACTTTCCATCTCCCCACCCCAGTCTGGGCAGAGGGGCCTCAGGTGGGTATGTTTGGATAACCTGCCTGGTGTTTTGAGTCCTTCTGGGGCTCTTCCCTAGCCTTGCCCCTGGAGTCCTGCCCTTGGGCAGGCCTTCATGTGACCAACAAGCCACCTGCCTGGATGTCTCATGCTATGCCCGACCCATTGGTCCACATTGACCCACTTTTCCCATACACACACAGGCATCCTCAATCCCTGACACCCTACACCTGTCCCAGGCCATCAGATCCCAACATGAAGTCTACTGGACTACAATGTCTCCTTGTCCCTGAGGCTGAGTCTCTGTCCACAAGGCCCAGGTCAACAATGCCTCAGCCTGCAGTTACAAGCCTTGCTCAGACCTGGGAGAAGAGGCACTTGATTTCCCAGGCACTCCTAAAGCTTCCCTCCAGGAATGGGGGTGCTGATGAAGTAGGTGGCAGCATGGCCTGCCCACACCTAGAATGGGCACCCTCACAGCAACTAGGATAAGAAAAAGAGCAGTGGGAACACCCATCACTGAAGTGACCCTGACCTTCCTCTCCATAACCAGGCCAGGGCAAGCAGAAACCAAGTCAATGGCCCCACCAATCAATCAGTGGGCCAGGGTCACCCCAAGGACTCTGAGGCTGCATCTAAAGCACACCTCCAGGAAGCCTTCTTGGATTGATCAGAGAAGAAGAGAGATGATCTCTTCTCTGATTTCCAGCCCTGCATTTGGAATCCCCAGGGCCATCCTTACGTTCCTTCCTCACCTAACAACTGCCCCTTGGTGAACTAGGCTGTTGGTCACAAGCTGTAACGGGTACTTAGCAGCGTCTTTATTCTTGTCACAGTGGGAGCTGGGCAGGTTGACTAGATTAGAGCTGTGAGCCAGTCAGCCGCACCCCCACCCCCACCCCCTGGCCCAGCCAAACTTGAGAGGACATAGTGCACAGTCATATGTCCCCTGTAAACACCTCAGGTAATGAAATGGGGCATTGCCCATGGCCAGGATGTCCCCGGGGTGCCACTTGTGCAGCACTTACCAATCCTCAGGGAGTGCGGACTGCAGGTGACCATCACAAGCCAAGCGGGAAGCAGCACCAAAGGCGCAGAGACTCGGGGCATCTTCTACAAATCCTCATGGAGCTCTCTGCTGGTCTGGGCATGACATAACTCTGTGAGAGAGTGGTGGGAAGAGGGCGTGAGTCCCAAGTCCTTGTGAGGAAGCCACCCATCCAGTTCAGTGACCCCCGCGACCCACCCCCAGAGCCTCCCCACAGAACCGCTGGCAGCACCCATGGAGAGCTCCAGGCTGGCTCCAGGCCTCTGTCCCTCCTCCCTGTGCCCAGGCTCACACAACACCTGTTTTCCTCATCACAATGGGGGTAGGTGTACCGTGGGTGAACGACTCATGGTGCTCCACTTTTTAAAAATCTCGAATTGGAGATGAAGCCCTTCACCTGCTCTTAAGGAACAGAAGCCATGGATGAACGAGAGGGGACAGGGTCGGGTGGTTATGCCGGTGCATGCGCTGCTCACTGAGGAGTGGTATGAGGAAGGGCTGGGTTCGAGTCCAGCTCCTCCGTGCGCCAGCTGGGTGGCCTTCATGAGGGCTTCTCTTGGTCACTCAGCCCAGTTTCCTCACAGGTAAAAACTGGCACACCACCACCTGTCCGGTGGAGTTGAGTTGAGGACTGGGACAATACAGAAGAAGCTGCCAAGCTCAGGGCCTGGCCTAAAGGAGGAAATATCCAGATGTCAGTTTCTCTTCAGCCCAGATGGGCAGAAGGAGGTCATCAGCTTGTTTCCATATCTGCTCCTGATGACTGTTGAAAAATAAACTCTCCACATCCTTCCTCCATCAACTCCTCTCCTCCTTCCCAGGGTAGGTGGACCTCTGATGTCAAAGCCAGAACCTTAGGGGGGACTGCCTACCCACAAGGCAGCATGGGTGTTATCCCCTCACTGAGACCTTTCCAACACCCTGAGACCAGAGTCTGTAGGTTGCCAACTCTGCCCCATCACTGGGGTGAGGGTGGGGACAGTGGGCACCTGGATATGCTAATCCTGGGTCACCGTGGGTTAGGAAAGCAGTATTAAAATGATTGATTCCTCCTCCCATCCGCTAGACAGACAATCCAATAGAAACATGGGCAAGAGACCAGAACTGAGAGCTCACTAGCAACTATATCCAAAGGCCTAGAAACATTTGAAGAGGCACTTAGCTTCATTGGGCATCAGAAAAATGCAATTTTAAACCAGAATAAGATACCACTATGCACTCACCAGAATGACTTTTTTTTTTTAAGACAGTATAAAGTGTTGACAAGTATGGGGAGCAATTGGGACTCCCATATAGTGTCAATGGGAGTGCAAATGAATAGAACTATTTTGGAAAATTGGTCTACTAGAACTTTATACACACCCTAATGACCCAGCATCTCCACACCTAGGTATATATGCAAAGAAACGTATGTATATGCTCACAAAGGCACACTAGAATGTTCATAGCCGCACTCTTTGGATTGCCCCAAACTGGAAACTGACTACCCAGATGTCTAGCAGCAGAATGGAGAAATATAGCGTATGTTCACCCAGTGGGACGTTGTATGGAAATGAAAATGAATAATCAACTCCACGCGACTGGATAGTTGAATCTCATACACATTGTACTGAACGAAAGAAACCACAAAAGAGTATGTAAAGTATGATTCTATCTATACAAAGTACAAAAACAGACAAAAAACTATTCTGTGCTTTCTGTGCTATTTAGAAGTCTAGTGAATGGCTACCCTTGGGGGTGGACAGTGACTAGAAGGGAACGTACCCGGTGTTCTGAGGGTGCTGGGGATATCCTGTTTCTTACCCTGGGTGTTGGTTACATAAGTGTATTCGCTTTATGAAAACTCATTGAGCTGTATACTTATGAGAATGTTCATTTTTCTGTATGTGTGTTATACCTCAGTAAGTTGTGCTTAATGACGTTCCCCACCTCCTCACACACATTCAATGTTCCCGCCATATCCAGCACCTTGCCGCTTCCTGTACATGCCATGCTCCCTCTGTGTAAGGGACGCCCCTCTCTCCACCCCTGCCATTTGCCAGAATCAGGTGCCTGTCCATGTGCCATCACAGCAGCCTATAGTGGCTCTGATACCAGCACTTTGGTCCCTCTGTTGCTGCTGCCTTTCTGTGTCTATGCCTGGGATGAGTGTTGGCTTCTTAAGGGCCAGGACTGTTTCCCGTTTGCTGTTGAATTCCCAGAGTCTACTTATACACAATAGAGGCACTGTGCATATTTATACAATGAATGGAAGGCCTCACGCAATTGGATCCTTTCGGGAGACAGAGGACAATAAAGGATCAAGGATTGGGGCAAAGACAATTGTGCTGTTGGCAAATCAGGCCCAGAACATACATCCTTTAATTAATGGGTGTGGGTGCAAGGAGAGATGACAGCAAACATAGTCTCAAGGGAAGCTTGACATTCTTATTCATTATGGATAAAGCCACTTGTTCATTGACAGTGTCTCCACTAAACATGCAAGCTCAATGGGGGGTGGGGGTGGGGGCAGAAATCTTGTCTGTTTCTTCAGCGCTCAGAATAGTGTGTCTGGCATACATTACAGTCTCAATAAATATTTGTAGAGTGGATAAATGATTAAACTGTCAAAGAGGAAAGAACTGTAAAAATCTGTTTAGGCTATATAAAAGTAATATTATATATAATCATTTATGTCCAATGCCTTCCATTTATGCCTAATCAGCATGCTGTATAATAATTATTATGCAGACTGCTAAATAGGTGTCATATTAGCCTGTGTAAATGTTATTTGATGACAGAACTATACTCATTTCCTGCAGGCCTGACATTTGCCGCTTATGGCCCTGAAGCCTTGCTGATCCTGGAGACTAAATGTAAGGACAGCAGCTTAAGTCCGGGGCTGCTCTTGGACCTCAGCTGTGCAACCCCAGGCACAATGAAAAGAACTAATAACCTTACAGAAATAAAAGGAGGCATCATGTTACATGTTTGTAAGGCTCAAGGATTTGCAAAATTCTGCATATGGGGTCTGGCCAAATGGCTTGTTAGTTGAGAGTTGGCTTGGGAGCGCGAGCTCTGAGCAGCAGGGCTGCCAGTTTGGATCCCACATATGAGGGCCAGTGATGCTGCACCCTCTACAGCTAAGATGGTGAACAACAGCTCGACCTGGAGCTGGGCTGCCGTGAGTCACCAGTGATGGCATAGGCTGCAGTGGGACTGCAGTGGGCTGCCATAAGCTACCATGAGTGGCCGGCAGCCAGCATGAGTGGCCGGCAGCTGGTGTGAGCTGCCGTGAGCTGCTATGAGTGGCCATCCAGTGGCCGGCAACCGATCTGCCTCAGCTGGGAAGAGTGCAATGATCACAATACCAACATGGGCCAGTGAAGTGATGTCTTCCACAACTAGACTGAAGAACAAAAGGACAGCAACTTGTCTGCTCCCCTTCCCCGATTCCCCAACGCTGTTCCCTCCCCAATTCCCCAATAAAATCTTTAAAAAACAAACAAACAAAAAACCTCTGCATATGGGAGTGCAAAGATGAAGCTTTCAGATCCCTTATCAAAAAGCACAAAGAAATTTGAGGTCTTATTTTCACTGCAATATTTAGATGAGTTGGTCTTAGAACCTAACAGTGCAGCCTTTATTAACTGAAAGTATTTTAATAATTTAGGGATAAAAAAGAAATGATCCTGGAGATATGATGCCCTCTTCCCACTAACATTACCCCTCTCTGGGAATTTCTCCTGTACACATGGCTTACTACATCTGCATGGTGTGGCTTCTAAATCGGCATCTCATGCCCAGAACACTTGCATTTGGCTGCCCCCTGCAATCTCCATCTGGATGTCCCACGGTACCTCAGACATACCTCATCCTAAAGAGAAGGTATCCTCCTCTCCACCATTCCTACCAGCTGCTTGTTAGCACCACAGTCCACAAGTTAGCAAAGCCAGCAAGTTGAAAATTACCCTAGATTTCTCTCCCCCACACCCCACATCTTATCAGTCACCAAGTCCTGGGAGCTCTGCCCCCTAAACACCATAAACTTCTCTTCCATCATTCCAGACCCTCTGCAGTCCAGACAAGTCAACAACCCAGACCTGTGCAGTAGCAGCCTTTTTGGTTTCCCTCTCTGGTCCTTCCCTCTCCAGTAGGTTCCCCTCGCAGCAGCCAGGGTTCTCACTAAAATGGAAAGTTGATAATGACACTCTGGCTCCAAAGTTTTGGGGAGCTCTCCATTGAATCAGGGATCAAGGGCAAACTCCTCACTCCCTTCCATGACCTGGCTTCTGCTCTCCTGTCCCTGCCACCCACCCTCTGCACCTGACACCCCAATAGAGCTCGACTTGCCTCAGGATGCCACCTCTGCATGTGTGTGGAATGTAATGACAGCTTTTTCCAGGCTTACTGCATTACCTCCCTTCTGAGGCTCTCTGTGATACTTTCCCAATATGTTGTCACCATTTCTCATTAGGGCATACATCCTGCTTATGACGATACTGTCTGTCTGCCCACAGAACTGACAGCTGGGATGGGAGGCTCTGGCAAGCACCTAACACATTATCAGGCACATAGCAGGTGCTCAATTGATATCGGCTGAATAAATAAATGAACAGACGGTGACAAAAGGCATTTCCTGAGTTTACATCAATATGAAATGAATTCCCAATCTGGCTTATACATTTTGTATATTCTCCGTGGTTAAAACAAACAACCTAAGCAGACATAATGCTGCAGATCTGGGCAAAGGGTGATCATATATATATATATATATGTTGACAAGGAGAAGGAAGCCAGTATTTACTGCCTTTTTTTTTCTGTACTTGGGGCTTGGGCTGAAAGTCACAGTTAAGATGAGAGTTTGAGTCCCACACTACCATTTACTAGCTGTACACCTTGAGCAAGTTACTTAACTTTGCTAAACCTTGATTTCTTCATTTGTAATATGGGGATGATAAAAGTACCATCAAAGAATTGTTATGAGGAGTCGTAAGATGCTTCTCCTGTGCTGCTTGCAGTAAGCCCTTGATAAATGTTACCTATTCGACCATTATATTGATCCTGTGAAATGCCGTTGCATACTACATTTCACAAATGTGGAAGCTAAGGCTCAGAGAGGTTCTGTAATTTATCCACTTGCTACAAGGTACGTGGTCATGTACTTTGGAATCCCAGTAACGCTGAGGCTCAAACTTAAGAGTCTCATCATATGCAATCACAAATCTGTTCCTTCTGTGACTAAAGTTGCATATGGAAGCCCTGGCCAATTTGAAGTCCAAAGTGGGTACACAAATGTGGCTTCTGGTTTCCAAGGGTCTCTGAAAGTCCCCACCTAAGCAGAGCTGGGCCTCAATCCTACAATTTAGATAATTCAGAAGGCAGAAGTCTAAAAACAGAATTTTCCCATGCAATTGAGGACGCTGTTTTGACACTAGGGTAGTCATGCCCATCATAATGAGTGCAGAGTTAAGGTCCGATATGGATAGAAGCCAGGTCGGATCTGGCTGTGGACCTCATTAAGGGAATACTGTCAAGCAGTGTCTCCCCTTGGAGCCTGTTTCCTCAATGGTAACATGGGATATCAACGCCTACCTCACAGGGTGATGCGTACCAGAGACCAGGGAACACATCAGAATTTTCCACCTGTGTCCCCAGTACCTAGCACAGGCTGGCACATAGTAGGCACTCAAAAAATATCTGTTGAAATAATGAAAGAATCTGATCAGATAATGTACATGAAAAAGTTGCTCTCCACGTGAAGTATTTACTTATGACTTACATGCAGAGGCCTTACCCATAAGGAATTTACAGTCCTGAGCCAATCCGCTCACCTAGGAGCACTCCTCCTCTGAACCCCCAGCCCATACTGTCCGCAGTGGTGGGCAGCATCTGACGGCACACTGTCCCATGAATGCCTGACGCATGCACTGTGGAGCACTGTGGAATACCAGACTGCTTTACCATCTACCTGCCCAGGATGTTTCCTCAATCAAACATCAAAAATCAGACATCCCCACTTCTTACGGAAGGGGAAACTAATATCCATTTTTTTCAGAATCTGAATATTGGGTCAGCTTCCTCAAGCTAGAAGATCCTCTAATGTCTCTAAGTGTCTCTGACCCCATCCATGCTTGTGTTTTCAAAACAAGCCCCGTAAGGGCGGGGCCCCTCCCTTTTAGTCACTGCTATTCCTCCAGCACTTGCAATAGCGCCCGGTGCAGTGAAACTACCGGTACCAATAAACACTGTTGAATGCGTGAATGAATGAATGGTTATTTAACTTTGCCCTTATTTATACCCTCTCTCTATAACTACCCTGTAAGCTCCTGGTGGGCAGGGGAACACCTATTTTGGGCATGTGTCTTCCCAGTGTACTTGCTATGGTGCTTATAATAACTAGTGGTTCAATATTTGCTGATTGCGACCAGTACTGGTTGATAAGCCCAGACAGATACCACCTGCCAACAGCTCATAGTGTTCAGGCTCATGGTGTTCAGGCGATGAGCATGTTGTCTGGACTCCCTGGCCCAGTTGTGCTAAATGGCTTCTCCTCTCCTGACTTATTAACGGTCCCTCCGCTGGTCTCTCTCTCTCATCTTCAAAGAGCTCTTACACCATTAATCATGATTTTCAGGGTGGGTCAGAGTGGAGGCTGACAACCACCATATGGTGCTTTGTGGTGGGAAGGACAGAGGAAATCAGAGGGGCCGGCAGATTAATTATATTTCCTCTCAGCTGTGGGCAACAAGACCTTGATTACTGCTCACGATGCTCCAGGCTCCTCAAGACACATGGATGTGGGGCTTCTCTGCTGTTCTGATTCCCAGCTGGGAGAAACTCCCAGCCGAAGCCAGCAGCTTGGACAGAACATGCAGGGTGGCCAGAGAAGTTGGGGCTGCCCCAGCCCCTGTGGCCTCCTTGAAGGAGAATCAACGTTTGTGACCAGATACACTTGGGCAGCATGTGTAAGTGTCCTGTCTCCCTGGAAACAAGCAGTGCAATGCCGGGATGCAGCCCCGGTTCCGGGGGCAGGGAGCTGGCTATGCGTTCACTCTGGGAGTCACCTCTCTGAGCCTCAGTTTCAGTCTATAAAATGAGGGCATTACATTAGATGATCTCTACGGTTCTCTTCAGCTCTATATTCTGAAGTTCTAGGAACTGTACTTTATGATGAAAGATATTTACTGAATATTTACTTGCTATGCACAAAGTACTCTCTCATACTCATTGCTCCTCAGATGAACTCTGTGAGGCAAAGACTTTCATTCTTCCCGCCTGCAGATGTGCAACCCAAAGGTGGAAAGGTTGAGTGAGACTTGCCAAGGTCACTCAACTGGTCAATGGAAAGCCAGGCCATTGGCTCTAGTACCCATTCTCACCCACTACTCTCTACAAAGGCACTCTCTCTATATATCCCAGAACTTGGCACATAGTTGGCACTTGAGGGAATGTTGGAATGGGAATGTGATTATAATGATTATCACAATGTTGAAAAAAAAGACAAGCAAAATGCAAGTAGATCTATGGCCCATCTGCACATTTTACTGAATCGGAAGGCAAACAACTTAAGAATTGAGTCTGGCTGTGTCCTTTGGCAAAATGATCGGTCCAGGTGTGCTCAACCTTTAGGATTTTCCACCAGGAGATGATCCCTGGAGTTTGTGATGAGTTACAGTATCGCAGTTCAGCCGGGGTGCTTTGCATCGGCCTTGGAGCTGGACCAGGTCTGACTCATTGGATAAACTGAAGAGCAGTGGGGGCCCAGCCTGGCCTGACTTTAGGAGAGGATATTCAGGAGCACAAGCACTCAGGACACATGATTAGTGACAGCTGTTCCCAATCTTGGACACTAATGAGCTTGACATAAGGAACACCTGGTCTTTCCCTCACCCTCTAAATCACCTCCCATGTAGATTTCAGATTGAAGCCCTCAACCCACTTCTAAACAATGTCCCCTCACCAGAGATCAGAGCAGATGTCCCTTGTTTCCAATGTCAGCTGTCACAATATGTCCTTAAGCTGGTTACTTAACCTCTGAGAGTTTCACTTCCACAACTGTAAACCATGGGTGACAATACCTGCCTGGAAAAGCTGCTGCAAGAGATTCTAGGTGTGATGCACTCAATGAAAGTGAGCACCTTGCTTTCCTCTCTCCATCCCCTTTCAAGGCTCCCTCAGTCCTTGTACACAGGCATCCCAGGCTGTACCTATATCTCCTCCCAACAAGGCATCCTCCATACCTCTTGCTACTCTTAATCCACAGCCTTCTCATCTCCCAAATGCTGCTGCTTCAAGTCAACCCCACCCCAGAAGTTTTCCCTGAAGAAGTCAGTCCTCCTTCTTCACTCAAGCTCAGCCTGGCATAGAAAAATAATCTGAGATTGGAGGTAGAGAGCTGTGTGACTTTGCACCCATCTTTTAAACTCTGGCAGTTTCCATTTCCTGTTCTGTAAAATGGGGAAATGACACTCCTGCCATCTACCTTACAGGGTTGCTAATGGGATCAAATGTGACAACGGGTCAAGCGTTACTTTGCAGATGAGTGTTGTTCTTTTTCCCTAGATTGGCCAAAGCATGCAAACAGACTTACTACCACTATATGATTTACACTTTATTCATTCAAGAAACATTTCTATTGAATGTCTACAGTGTGGCAGGCAGTGTTCGGGCCCTGGGATATAGCCTCTGACCTTGTGGAGCTTACAGTTAAGGGAGAAAATATTGATCCCATTTCTAAGTAGCTGATGCCATAATTACAAATGGTGATGGAAAAGTACAGGACACTACAGAATGTATGGCAGGGGAAACCTCATGGGGTGGGAAGGGATGGCGGCCCTGAAGACAAAATGTTCGACATGAGTTGACCAGGTTCTTGGAAGGAGGCAGGCTGAGCAGGGAGAAGGAGATCCCAGACAGAGGGAAAGACATGGAGAAGACCAGAGGCCTCTGGGATGCAGTATGGTGAGTTTTGCAAATGGCAGGAAATCCATGAGGCTGGAGAGCTGAATGTCTTTATGTATTTGCTGTGTTTTTGTCCAATCTTCCTCCCCTCACTCTCTTTCTCTCTCTTCCCCCAGATCCAGGATAAGGGTCTATATCTAAAGCTGATTACCACCATGAACCTTGTACTGTACTCAGCATCCTTCAAAGACAAGTTTAGGAGGCTGCAGCATCTACATCTCCTTTCTGCTATAAAAGAGGTGGTTAGAGGTGAGAAGATGGAGTTAATCACCAGTCACAGAAAGCCAGGGGAAGTGAGAAGAAGACCACAGGGTTGAATGTGAAGGGCAAGACTGGCTCTGGATGGTAAAAAAAAAAAAAAAAGACCCTGGCATTTATTGGAGGCCACCAGACTGGGCCTTGGGGGAGCCAAGCTCCTGGCAGAGACCACGTAAGCTGAGGCTTTGAAATAAAATAGCCCAGTGCTGGAGCTGTTTGTAACACATTTAGAGCAGAAAGACCTTGTAGAGTGTCCCCAGAAGAGTAGAGAGTGAGCAGGGAAGAAAGACATGGAGAGAAGCTGCTTTTAAGGACATTTTAATTCCCTCTAGATGAACACAGCCCTCCCTCCCCTGCTAAACATCTGTCCAGGTGTTTGGGAGGAGAGGGACTGTCCTGGAGAAGCTTGTCCAAGTCTTGGAGTGAGGTTGTGTCCACTGCAACCTTCCATAAAGAGAGTTGAAAAAAGCTGAGCTAAGCAACCTGTAAAGAGAATGGGGGACGGAGCTGTGTGATGGGGGAGGGGGGATGCATTCAGAATTTAACCATCTGAAGCCAGAGATGGGTTACTAAAGACTTACGGATGATGGTACACAGAGAATCTCCAGCTCCACTGAGGTCAAAGTCAGAGGTAAAAAAATGCTTTCACTTGGGCCGGCCGAGTGGCGCGATGGTTAAGAGCTGGCTTGGGATGCCAGAGGCCCCCGGTTCGGATCCCACATATGAGGGCCAGTGACACTGCCCTCTACAAAAAAAACCCACAAAAAAAACAAAACAAAAAAAATGCTTTCACTAATGTTAGCAATAAAGAAGCAAGTCCTGACATGGAGAGCTGCTGGGTCACAGGCACGGAGCGCCCAGCCCTTGGCTCGGCTCCATGATGCCCATGTGGAGACCTCGCTATGTCTGTCCTCTCAATGGTCACTTCACGTACACATCAGCTTTTTCAGTGTCTCAGTCACCATTATCAGAAAGTAAGGGCTTCCCCCGTTGTTGTTTTTTTAAGTCCTAGCTAGAGCAGGTGAGCAAGAAGCTATCCCTACGTGCACGCATTCCTCAGGAAAGGACTAGCTCCCTCAGCACTCTAAGGGGTGGGAGACGAAAGCAGGTGTTAAGGAGAAGAGAAAAGCTAGATATTGTAAAATAAAGATCCATAACAGAATAAATGATATCCCCTTCAAGAGGCAAAGCATTGGACTTATTCTACTGGTATCATCTAAGCTCAGTACAAGCTCTGTGAATTGCCTAAGAGTACACGCATGGTCCATTCTACCTCTTTCCTGTCATCAGCCCGGTTAGCACTGATGACCATCAGCTTCAAGAAGGCCTGGCACCATCTCTGTGAGGAGCAGGAAACAGAAACTCCCGCTGGCCACATGCCCTCTGGAGAGGGGGTTCTAGAACTGCAGACAGAGAGGGGTAGGAGGAAGACTTACTTTCTATTCTAAAATGTACTCTACTGTTTGCATTTTAAACTAAGAGGTTGGACTGCTTTTTCAATTTAAAAATCTAGTTAATAATTAAAAAACAACAACAATAAAGAATCCCACTTTCTCAATGACTGGCTCCAAGACCTGGGCAAGTAGCTCAACGCCCTGAGCTTGGGTCCCTTCCTCTGCATAGTGAGGCTGATAATACCTCAGGTTCAAGTGCTCCAGACTGCTGGGCCTGCCCAGGTTCCTTGCAGCCTCTCTGGATCACTGGTCATTGGCCCAAGTGCTCTGGCTGCCAGGAGAACCTGAGCTGAGCTGCTCTCAGAGCTGGCCCTGGACTGTGATCTGAGACTCCCCTCCCAGCCACAGTCTAACCCCAATACTCACCTCCTGAATCAATTCAAAATATTTACCTTTCATGGTTGTTTTGACTTCGGGGAAGAGCCTCAAGTCGCATCATGCCAGGTCTGGTGAATAAGGTGGATGAGGACACACCTTAATGTTTTTATTGGACAGAAATTGCCATACCAGAAGCGATGTGTAACATGGAGTCTTTCCACTGTGATCACAAAATATGGTGAATGCTGCTGTAGAGTGCCATCCAACAGAAATGCAGGAATCTTCAATACAGGAAGTGGCATGTTGAACATTAGTAACAGTGTGTGACAAGTTTCAACTTGTTTAGTGCAGTCAGTCAGGTGTGAGCTATGGTTGAGAGAAGGTGTGTTTTAAAGTGTGCCTTAAATCATCCTCCATCATGACAACACTCCATGTCACACATCACTTCTGGTATACGGCAATTTCTGTCAAATAAAAACATAATGGTGTGTCCTCATCCACTTTATTCACTGGATCTGGCACTGAGCAACTTCTGGCTCTTCTCCCAAATCAAAATGATTACTATAATAATTTTTTTTTTTTGTTAAACAATCAATTTAATTTTTTTTATCATACCTCATATGCCAAATGGCCTAGAGAGCACAGAGGTCACTTAGTGGGTGTTTAGACACGTGTGAGGGGACTATGAGTGTGTGGGGTAAACTGATACCAAAAGGGAACGGATCCCATACTGACTGAACAATAGGGTCCTGGACTTTCCCACAAACTGGAAAAGAAAGTTCCTGAGTAGCCAAGCATTGGGTACAAGCATCCATGTACTCTATGGATCTCCAAGGAGAGCAGAGCCTGGGCAGCTCCAGAGCCAGCCTCAGTGGTACATGGGACATTAAACAGGGCCCAGTCCTGACTAAGCCCAGCCTATACACTGGGCTCTATTAGGAGTAACTCTAGAAGTCCGGGCTTGGACAAGGCCTGTGTTCAAACCTGGCTTTGCCACTTGTTGCCAACGTGACCATGGTCAAAGTCTAAAATCTCTCTGTGCCTTAGTTTCCCATAAAATGGGAGACATGCTACCGGCCTTGTCTACATCACAAGATTGTTCAAAGATTAAAGGGGACATTATACGTGAAAAAATGTGTCAATGACCAGAAAGTAAGGTTTTTTTCTTTTCCTAAGTCAGAACTAGGGTTGGTTATTTCTTACCTCCTCCACGCCCAGCTCTGACATTTCACTCCCTGTCTTTTGTTCTAGAATATATGTCTGACTCTCCATTGCTCAGATTTATTGAAAGAATGATTTATCTTTGCTTTCTATAAAACAGGACAATGTTTTCCACTTACTTGGAGCTCAATAAATGTATAATTGATTAATTAATAAAAGTGAACCTATAGAGGATGTTTTCATCCTACTCGTCATCCCCTCTACTCAGTGACTCATCTTAATATCAATGCTAGCAAAATAATAATA
>NW_017732370.1:187160-188123 GCF_001890085.2 Hipposideros armiger | reverse complement strand
ACTGATGATAGACATTCTGAAATGTGTGAGGTTTTCATTGTGGGTTTTATTTGCATTTTTCTGATGATTAGTGACATTGAGCATCTATTATTCATATGTCTATTGGGCAGCTCTATGTCCCCTTTGGAGAAATGTCTATTCAACTCCTCTGCCCATTTTCTAATTAGATTGGTTTTTGTTTTTGTTTTCATGTTGAGTTGCATGATATATATATATTTTTAATAAAGTTTGGATATTAACCCCTTATCAAATGTACCATTGGCAAATATCTTCTCCCATTCAGTAGGATCTCTTTTTGTTTTGTTGATGGTTTCCTTTGCTGTGAAAAAACTTTTTAATTTGATGTAGTCCCATTTGTTTCTTTTCCCTTTTGTCACCCTTGCCCAAGGAGACAGACAGATCAGAAGAAATATCACTATGAGCAATGTCAGACAGTTTACTTCCTATATTTTCTTCTAGCAGTTTTATGGTTGCAGGTCTTACATTTAAGTCTTTAATCCATTTTGAGTTTATTCTTGTATATGGTGTAAGAAGGTGGTCCAGTTTCATTTATTTGCACATATGCGTCCAGTTTTCCCACCACCATTTATTGAATAGACTTTTTTTTTTTAAGATTTTATTGGGGAATTGGGGGAGGGGAAGCATGTTGGGGAATCAGGGAAGGGGAAAAGACAAGTTGCTGTCCTTTTGTTCTTCAGTCTAGTTGTGGAGGACATTGCTTCACTGGCTCATGTTGGTATTATCATTGTGCCTTTCCCGGTGAGGCAGTTGCTTGCCGGCCATTGGACGGCTGCTCACGGCGGCTCAGAGCAGCTCAGGAAAGCTCATGCCCGCTGCTGGCCAGCCCCACTGCAGCCTACGCCATCGCTGGCAACTCATGGCAGCCCAGCTCCAGGTGGAGCTGTTGTTCACCATCTTAGGTGTAGAGGGCGCAGCGTCACTGGCCCCCATGTGGGATCTGAA
>NW_017732370.1:184789-186173 GCF_001890085.2 Hipposideros armiger | reverse complement strand
GAGTCTTCTGATTGCTGGATCAATGCCCCTTTCATGGTACTCACTTGTACTTGTTTGTTTGTTTTTACTGTCTTCCACCAACTAGCTCTATATCAGGTACTAGGGATACAAGATACTGTGCGAGACAGATAAACACAGAGGTAGGTATCAAACAAAAACACAAACAACACAGTATAAACATGAAAGAAGTGTTTCCTGGTTTTCATAGGAACACTGGGAAGGTGTACCCCCAAGCCAGTAAGGAGAAGCAGTTTGCCACCCCAAAATATGCCTTTTGGGATATTGATTATTTTAAGCTGGTTATTTTTAAGAAACAAAAGACTCTGAAAGAAACTTTGACCTTTCCCCTAACTGCATAGAAGAATTTAGATAGAGGACCTGCTAGGGAGATATTATCATAAATAACTATAGCTTAATATGAACCAGGCGTGATAGATAGGGAGAAACCTGACAAGGACCATTTGATCAAAGTCATATATGTCCCATTGTTAAAGATGTCCCAGCAAACATTTGTTTACCAAACAGTTGTCTTTCTACCTCCATGTGAATTGCCTTCCTGACTTTGGAAGTCTCAAACCACATCTCCCCTTCTCCTTAGCTCCAAAATGGCATATAAACCTCAACTGTCTAATGTTTCTGTCCTCAAGCCCCATATTCTTATGGAATTCCTATATGTACATGCAAAATAAATTTGGTCACTTTCTCCTGTTAATATGCCTTATGTTAATTTGATTATTAGTCCAGCCAGAAGAATTTACAAAGGTAGAAGGAAAACTTTTTCCTCCTCCACAGTTTTGGTGAGCCAGCAACAAGGCTGTACTGGCTAGACACTCTTCACTTTGGGACTCCTGCAGATACAGGAATGCTGGGGCATCTGACACACAGGCTGGTGAAGGTAGAATTATTTCCACATCAGCAATGCTCCCATATCTCTGCCTGAAGGATGCAGTGGAAGCAAAAGTGGAAAGAATCTTTTTTTCTCTTTCCTTTTTTAAAAATTAGTCTCAGATGTACAAAACAACACAGTGATTAGACATTTACACAGCTCACAAAGTGATAACCCCCAAAAAGTCCACTACCCATCTGACACTGCACATAGCCACCAAAATAGCATTCCCTATGCTGTACTTTACATCCTATGACTATTTATATTTTTAAATTATAATTGACATTCAATATTATTTTAAATTAGTTTCAGGTGTACAGTGTATAGGCATTTATATAATTTATGAAGTGGTCCCCCTGAAAAGTCTAGTACCCATCTGACACTATACTTACTTTTCACAGTATTATTGGCTATATCCTCATACTGTATGTTACATCCCTGAGACTATTTTGTAACTACCAATTTGAACTTCCTAATCCCTTCACCTTTCTCACCCAT
>NW_017732370.1:177320-182524 GCF_001890085.2 Hipposideros armiger | reverse complement strand
GGGACTAGGGGAAGGGGAACAGCCAAGTTGTTGTCCTTCAGTCTTAGTTGTGGAGGACGCAGCTAGCTCAGCTCCAAGTTCGTCAGCAGCTCATGGCTGCTCAGCTCAAAGTGCCATATACAGTCTTAGTTGTGGGTGGGCACAGCCCACCATCCCATGCGGCAGTGGAGCAAGCAACCTCATTGTTAGGAGCATGTGCTTTCACCAGCTGAACCATCCTGCCACCTGTTGGCAGCTCAGTGGCAGCTCAGCTTGGGCGCAGCTTACTGGCCCATGTGAGAATCGAACCGGCAAACCTGTTGCTCAGAGCTTGTGCCCTTAACCAACTGAACCACGCGCCAGCCCCTGGATGCCTTTTATTTCTTTTTCTTCTCCATTGCTGTGGCTAGGACTTCCAGTACTATGTTGAATAAAAGTGCTGAAAATGGACATCCTTGTTGTGTTCCTGATCTTAAGGAGAATGCTTCTATCTTTTCCCCATTGAGTAAACCTGTGGGTTTGTCACATATGGCCTTTATTATGTTGAGATATGTTCTCTCCATTTTGTTCTCTTTGTAAATTTAGATTAGCAGGAGAAAATATTGGTGCAGCTAGTTTCTTGGGCAAACGTGACTGTAAAGATTTAGTTTGAGTACTCATGTTGTATTGATCTAACTCCTCCCAAAGATGGTCATTATCTCCACAAGAGGGAGGATGCATATGCATCTGGTGCACAGCCAAAAAGGCTGTGGATCCAAGCTTAGAGAATGTAAAACATTATTCTTTCCAAAGGGGTAGAAAATAATCCCTTGTGTTTAGGTACAGCTATTTAAAGACAGGTGTCTTCATTTTTCTTAGGCTAACTCCAGGAGTAAACTTTTGGATTTTGTGAGGCCTGCATTCTTTGCACTCTCTTATGGATGTCTCTTGCATCCATAGTTAAACTGTAAAAAAGGCTTACTGGTTTGAGTTGCTATTGAGATTAATAGATCCTACCATCACTGGCAAGACAATAGATTCATTGAAGTGGAAAAAACTTCTAAAAATGGAAAATTTTTAGATAATTCTTATTGTAAACAGCTATTTTATCGGTACCCATAGAAAAACCAAAATTAAAAAAAATGAATACAAAGAAATATAATGACTAGCCTAATAAACAAAAAACCAGTTTGGGAAACTTTATTGAATTTGATGTCTCAGCTTCCTCCATGAGTCATAAAGATGATAAAAACATTAGATTAATTAACAAGAGAATGGTAAGAGCTAAGGGGAGAGTCACAGTTCTCTTCCCCAAAAGGTGGCAATTTTTAAAAGGTCATTAAGAAAGAAGGTAAATACAGCAAATATTGATAGGAGCAAAAGAAAGAGGAAACATAAAGGGAAGAATCACAGGACTCATCCCAGCAGTGTGGAAATATTTAGATGGATATTAAGAAATGGTATAAATAAAGCAGACATTTATGGGATTAAAACAAAGGTTTTAATACAACACTACCAAAAGATGGGTGGGCCAAAGAGTTCCCCTGCTGAGCCCCCAATATTAAAGGGCCCCAAACAGTTCTGCTCTACTTATCCCACTTTGGAGAATTTTTTTAAATTAATATTTATTGAGGTGACAATTGTTAGTAAAGTTACATAGGTTTCAGGTATACAATTCTGTAATACATCATCTATGTGTCACATTGGGTGCTCACCACCCAGAGTCAGTTCTCCTTCCACCACCATGTATTTGATCCCCTTTACCCTCATCTACCACCCCCTCCCCCCTTACCCCCTGGTAACCACTAAACTATTGTCTGTGTGTATGAGTTTTTGTCTCTTCATTTGTTTGTCTTGTTCTTTTATTGTTTTCAGTTTTATATACCACATATCAGTGAAATCTTTAAAGGTGGAAGGCAGAGATTACCATGAGAAATCTGACCAGTAGTTTGGGGTAGCAGTTAGCCTGGTTAATCAGGAAAACGCCCCCTAACCGCCCCCTCTCTACACACACACACACACACACACACACACACACACACACACACNATAATAATAATAATAATTAGGATGGCAAGTTGGAGATCGCCCCTTGCCTTCTACCCCCAGTCACAAAACTTCACATAATTTATCCCAGAAGGAGGCAGTGTCAAGTAGCAGTCTGCAGCACAAGCTTTGAGTCTGCATTAGACAGAGGCAGAGTCTGGGCTCTGCTGCTTACTAGCTATGACCTTGGGCAAGTGATTAACCTCTCCAAGCCTCAGTTTCTCCACCCACAAAATGAAGAAGATGTTAGGTATTCCTGAGGTTGCTTTCAAAGATTAGCTATAGTCTTAGTAGTATGGCTGTAAATCATAACTGCTCAATGCTTGCACTCTGATATTATTGAGTGCTGTTATTGTGATTATAGCTGTTACTGTCCTGAGCCAAATCACCATGATTTTTTGGAGGAATGTTACTTTGATACATATTTCCCATTAGCGTGAAGGATTGTGAGTGCTCTGTGACTGTCAATGGATTAAGCCGCTCCTTGGAGAAAGCAGGTGAGGATGATCTTTCAAATGCCTAGACCCCAAAAGCCAATCTAACATCCTATCAAGTGGCACCTGGGACTGAGAAACCGAGTGGATCAGTGGCCCTTATGGTGGTGCTAACCCAGCGTTAATGGTGCAAGTGAATTATAAACAAGGCCCACCTTCCGTGCTCAGCAGCAGAACCTACAGGAGGGTAATTGCCTAGAACTTAAGCACAGGGGGACTCATTGGGAACACATGAAGCACAAGGAAGAGCAACTTCCAAACACTTTCCTCCTCCACACAGACCCAAGGAGAAGCCAGCAGGCATGGGGACATGAACACAGGTGCCAGGTGGGGAACCACAGAACCAGAACCGCAGAAGAGAGGCTCTCCTGACAAGCACAGCTGGCTGTCCAGACAAACACCTCCACAGATCTGAGGAAAGGGAGAACATCTTGGTCAGCTCTATGCAGCCTGGGATTCCAGTGCGTGATCACTGATAGATAATGGGCTCTCCACTGTATGCAATGGTAGCACAAACACCACTCATTTGTTCATTCATTTGTTCATCTACACACTCAGCATGCATTCATTAGGCATCAGTTGCAAATGGAAAGAAAGCTAATAAGAAACAAGACATTCTTTCAAGGAGAGACAGGCACAGACATCAGTCACCAGGCACAGACTGGGAAATGCAGGCACATAGCCAAGGCACAAGGCAGTGCTGGCACTAGGCAGACAGCGCTCCGTGCTGCCCAGGCATAGCCCGGAGAGGCTTTGCAAGGAGACCCTTGCCTTGGTCTTGAAGGATGGAGACACACACACACACACACACACACACACACACACACACACACACACACACCATGCATACATATACTACCTACCATACATGCATATACACATACATATATACAACATATGCACATACACATACATACACACATACACATACATATAATCCCCAGGCTTTAGGCACCTGAGAGGGAAACATGAAGCCCAAGGCTCTCATAACTCCACCAAGCTCTTAACACATTCTGAGATCAAAAGGAAAAGACAGCTTCAGGTTCACAACAGAAAGCAGTCCTTGTCTTTGACCAAGCAAGAAAAGGTAACCCCCTCATCTCCTCACCTACTGGAAAGATGTTCCGATGATCTGAGAACTGACTTTACATCTGGGACTTTCCTCCTGACTTGCCTTCCTCTTCCTCCTTCTGAGAAATCAGACCATGGTTGTGTGTGTGTGTGTGGGGTAACATTTCAGGAAGCCATCAGAGTAGCAGCCAAGTGCATTAGCCCTGAAAGGCTGGGTTCCAATCCCAGACCCCTCACTTACTCGCTGCAATCTGGATATTAACCTCTTAGCCTTAGAAGCCTCATCCATAAAATAGTGACAATAACTGTATCTTCCTCGTTGGATTGTTGGCAATTTAAAATGACAAAGTACTTAGCACAGTGCCTGGCACATAGTTAAGTTCACCATAAATATATTCTCAATATAATTCACAATGGTACCACATCCCTGATACCTGAAATCACACAGCTCTACTGATTTTGAGCCACACATTTAATCCAACAAAGAGCATTTTCATCAGCACTATTTCATTCATTCAGCAAGGATTTACTGAGCACCTAATGTGTGGGAAGCATTAGGTCTTATACAAAAATCAGTGTTCTTGTCGTTGAAACATTTATGAATAATTAAGAACCTATCTGTGTCCTGCACAACTGTACACACACACACACACAATAGTACCCATATATACACACACATGTGCATGCACACACATATACACAGAGCCTCTGCCCCTCGACTTGTCATCTATATTTAAAGTATAATTATCTACATTGTTTCACTTAATAGTTATTAAAGTTTAGGCAGTAGGCAGCACAGGAGTGACTATACTTTGTTTTCTGGAAGAGGAAACAGAGGCTAAGAGAAAATGAACGTCTTGCTCAAAGGCCAGGGGAAGAGTGTGCAAGGGACTAACATTATTGGGCACTCATCTGCACTGTGCATGTGCAGTGAGTTAGCCATTTCCATATGGCTATTTCACTAAGTCCTACAACTATCCTATGAACCCTAGTTGTAGCCCTTCTGCAAAGAGGAACAAACAGAAACTTGGAGGGTAAGTAATTTGCCAAAGATAACAAAGCCAGTAACCGATGGACCAGAATGCAGTTTTGTCTGATTCAGACCCGCCAGCTTATCCCATGGGAACAGCGTCCATTTAATAAGTGGCACAGTTCTGAAAAATTGCAGGCCATTTGGCTGCCGGCCCAGCAGCCTATGCTCTAACCTCTAACAAACACTGATGGCAGGCCCACTATGCACTGGGCCTTGTGCTCTGAAAGGTGTCTCTGACACTGTGTCCTCCCAATTCCTCGCACCCCCCCTGCATGGTCCCACCTTGGGGTCTTTCCGTGGGCTCTGCCCTTGGCCAAGAACATTCACCCCCCAGAAGAGCTGGCACATGCTCTTCCTCCAGGCCTTGCCACAAATCTTGAAGTCTCAGGGTTTTTTTGTTCTCTCTGCTCTACTTCCTTTCCTTCCATAGTACTTATACCTCCTAGCTTATTATATAATTTACTTATTTGTTATGTTTCTTATTTATGTGTGTTGCCCCTACATACACTTGCTAAAATGGAGCAGGGATTTTGTCTATTTTGTTCTTCGTAAGTCCAAGGCACCAAAAACAATACCTGCCATTGAGTAGGTGCTCAATAAAT
>NW_017732370.1:164514-169578 GCF_001890085.2 Hipposideros armiger | reverse complement strand
TGGTGATGGAAAATTTATCTAATTAGGAAACATTTCCTCTACCTAGTACTGTAAAACAGAAGGTATGTAAGTCCACCCTTCAAACAATATTAATTAGACATGCTAAATGAGAATCAGTAAGATTGCCTGAACCCACATCATAGGGAATAGAAGCTAGGGGCTTCTACCAGGGGATAATAGGAACAGATTACAAACAAACGGAAAAAGCTTTTAATTTGGATTCTTTCTCTGTGCCTTTATGATGTAGATTTTTCTACCCCATTTTCTCTAGGACCTAAGAGCCAATCCCTAAGATGCAAATGATTCTTGAAAATTGGGCAAATGAAAAATCTTAAGTGCCGTCTTTATAAATAGGCACTTAATAACTCTGTGTTTGTGATTTCTGTAACCAACCTCTGTTTGTTTTAAGAAGGCACTTAAGACTTAATTAGTTTAATTAAAATAGACAAATCTTAAGAGTCTTCTTTATAAATAGGCACTTAGTAACTGTGTTTGTGATCTCTGTAACCAACCTGTTTGCTTGTCTATTTTATGTGTGATACGGTATTTTCCTACTTATAGATGGTAATGCTAAATAAAAAAGTAATTTATAAAGAGCTCTGTTTAATTGGCTGAAAGGTATTAAGTGCTTATATAAATTAAGAAATATAACAAATTAACTTAAAGTTTTCCAGGTTGTGTGTAGATATTTGGTATTAAAACTAATTTAAGTGTGTTAGTTTAATTAAAACAGACAAGTTTTTAAAGTCATCAGTATTAAATATAATACTTTTATATTACCTGGGTTTACAAAAATAGTTCATGTTGTCTCTGTTGCAAAATGCAAAATTTGTCAGCAGGAAAAACAACTTGGGTTAACAATAATTGATTTTGATATCTCATAGAGTTTTCATGGGTAATCCAAATATAATTGTTAAGAACTAATAAATTAAATAGATGTAAGTAAAATAAAAAGGTTTGGGGTGAAACTTTTTAACAATAATTATATGTGTTATACTATACGTACTTAACAATGGTTTCCCAAAATCTTTTGGTATCTTGAAACTTTACAGTTTTGTTAAACTGAGTTAAATATGAGTTAAATTAAATTATAGAATTATCTAGATAATTTCCAAATAAGATGAAATACTGAAACACTAATTGTTAAATAAATCTAAGTTTATCTACTTTTAGCTTATTACAGAAAAACTAAAAGATAAATTTGAATCTGTTCATAAAATATTTTATCCTTTGTTGAGGAAGCATATGTTTCTAAAAATTATGAAATCTATTTTCCAGTAAAAGAGCCTATACTCCTAGAGATTATGAAATATATTCATAGTTTTGCCAATCTATAGAATGCTGATATGACCACTCATAATTGCTTAGTTTTAAATTTTCATTAGAAATTAAGATTTATATGGGTTAAGAATTCTAATTACTATGGAAGGAATTAACATATGTTTTTCATAAAAGAAGGTATAAGGTATAGAAATGCATTTTAAGAAATTAAAAGAAAACATTTTTTCTTAAAATAAGTTGCTTATTTCTGAATGTGTAAGAGAACAAGAAACAAACTAAACTGGACAAGAAAGTTGTAGAAGGTTTGTGAAGAGGAATCCTGAGAAAGAAAATTTAATGTGTGGTCGAGCTGAATAAGATTGGAATTAATTTAATTAAGTATGTGAATTTAAATATCAAAAGTAAACTGGTACAAAATTAAAAATAGTTTTCTCCCTTTAATTAAAAAAAGGACAAAGTTTTTCTTGGACTATTGGTCTGCTCCTGATAAGGTATCATAAAAAGTTTTTTTGCCTAGAAAGCAAAGAGTCTGTGTTTTATCAAAATAATTTTCTGTGTTTTGTGTTATCTTAGGTTCTTAATTATTTTAAAAAACTAAACCTTCTCAACTTCTCAATAATAAGAGCTAAACAACAATTATGTAATTTTCTATATTTGCCTTTGAAATATTATATTGCCATTTTGGTTAAATAGGTAATTAAGTACTGTTTCATAATGATCTCTGATCTTTTTAGTCAACTATCCAAACCTCTTGATACATTATGGCAAATGACCCCAGATTCAAATTTTAAATAGTCTTTTTCTTGACCTGAAAATAAATTTAAGGTTTTTCAGAGGCTCCTGGAACATCTCAAAACAACAACAAGAACGAAACCCTGCTCCCTCTCCTTATAAAAGAAATATATTAAACTAAACAGGCTTATTTGGTGTGTTGAATTGCATGGGAAGTATTGTCAAATAAGTCATTATAAACTTCTAGAGTATAATGTATAAGTAAATATTATTACTATAAGAATTCTCAAAATTATATAAAATCTCTAAAATTCTGACATGTTCTGGTATAATGTTTTCACTTGTAATTCTAGTTATTATTATTTATTTTAATGTTGTGTGCCATAAGCAAATTTCATTGTAAATTGCATTATATTTACTCATGGGCATTTTGTCTGTCATTCATAGAATCATTGTCTTACTCTGATGCTTCTGCAAATGTTTCAACTTCAGAGATTTACGGAGAGGAATCTGACACTTGCTCTAAAATACAGGTTTCTGATAAACTTTGAGATCATACCACTGAACTAGGTAAAAATTTGTAAAACTCTAATGGAAAAGCTGATGGCTTCAGAAAACTACTAGCAAACGATCAAGATTAACAAGAATTAATTACATGAGACTTAATGATGAGGATGATTATAATTTTTGTGACTTTTTCTTTGACATATTGCTGAGTTTTTAAATGTTTTGTTTTCCAGATATAAGAAAACTTGATTCTCTTAAACCACCTATGACTTAGAGCAATTTGGTAAATTATACCTTTGTGAAACATTTATCTGTTCCTCCCTATGTGACCCCTCCAGAATCTGGAAACTCTTAGTAAGTATTCTTATTTTTCATGGCAATATAGGTACTTGCATAAGTTCAATAAGAGTAAGTTGTTCTTATAACAGGACACAATTGGAAACTGGTTATATTTACAAGGCATTGACTGGAATGTCATGTTTGAGAAAGACATGCATACACTCAGATATGACCAGGCAGCTTTAAGGAACTAGATTGACTTTGGAAGTCAATCTAAAGCCTCCTTGGAAATATCAGCCTGGTACCTTGCTTACAGTATGCCCAGCAACGTTACCAGATGAATAAAGAAGGTCACTTCCCGGCAGGTGCAGGAGCCTCAGGGTATTTGGGGAACCTTAAAAAAAGAGGAATTAACCCCACTCTAAAGGTACTGCAGGCAAAGTGAAGGGAGAAGGGTGTTTGCATCTAAGACCTTTTTAGGAAGTAGAATTGACAAGACGTGGTGATTAGATGTAGCTCATAAAGAAACAGAAAGTAAGGATGGCTTCCAGGCTTCTAGACTGAACAACAATGAGGCTATTGGTGCCACTCACGGAGACAAAGGCTACCAGAGGAGAGATGGGGAGGGTCATAGAGGGAGGAAGAAGAAGCAGGAGAAAAGGACAGGAAGCTCAGAGATGCCAAGAGCACCTGTTGTGTGCATGTCTATCAAGATGAGGAGAATGAACAGCTGGCCTTGGCAATTCTTCCATCCAGAACTCAGATGGTTCTGGAAGGTGACTTCCAGCCTCACCTTGTCACCTCTGTCCATGATGCTCCTGATTCAACCCATTTTTGGGGGCAGGTGTGTGTCACAGAGTGACTTCTTTCCCAGGGGTTAACCCTCTGCTCACGTCAGGTCAAGGGGCCACCCTCAGTATTGATAATGTTAAAGAAAGGCACAGGAAGTTACTTCTAATCCTGAAAAAGGCAGACCTCTGCTTATCATGACACTTTAGAAGATACAATTGAGAGGCAGCAACAGGCTGGTGATGAAGGGCATACACTCTTGGGACAAATTCCAGCTCCACACCCAACTAGCTTATTTGGAAAATGGGGTTAAAAATAAGTGCCTCTTAAATGAGTATTTGGAGAACGTTGAGAATATTTTTCATTTTTCTCAGGTGTTGAGATCTTACTTCCAGGAGTACCCTCTGTTTGACTCAAATGAATTTTTTATATGTAAAAAAAAAAAAAAAGAGTATTTGTTAAAGACCTTACAAGGGTGCCTGGCACATAGTAAGTGTTACATAATTGTTAAATTAATATGGCAATACAAATCCATAAGATGGGGACTTAGATGCAATCACGAGGAGTAAGATAATTGTGGGGTGGGAGGAGGTACAATTCTGTAGACAAGAGGCTCAGGCGAAAGAAGGAGCATTCGGCAGTGTGGGCTTTAAGCACCCTGGCACACTTCACTAGCAAAGAAAACTGAGCTGAATCAACTGATTATATTAAACCAGCTTTAGCCTCAGATCACTCTAAGAAATAATTGCTGTGGGTGTGAAACTTCCTTAAGAAGTAATGTTTGTCTTGGAAACACAGCAACTGCACCCCAAATGGCTTAGATGGATGTGGCATTTGACCAGCCTTCATTATATTAGGGGAGGGAGTCCTGTGTTATGTATCAGGCTCTCTCTAAAGCGCTGCAATTTACAGCACATTTGTTATGCAGCTCAGCAAAAGATGTATGAATAAAGAATAACCTGCTCAATCAACACTGCTCAGCCAGAGAGCCTGGAAAGCTAGTTACTCTGCCTGTGAAAGGTATTTGCCAAGCACCAAGGGAAAAAAGAAAAAGCCCATCCCGCTAGGGCACCCTGACATTGCATTTCAACAGGCTCATATTCCTGCTTTCACGTTCTCACTTGCTAGTGAAAACAACAAAAAAGCCCAAATATGAGGACACTCACTTCCCCCGAGAGCAAGGGCTCCATGCCCATCTGGCTCTCCCCCGATGCCTTGCTTTTGGAAAAGAAGAAAAAGATTTGTCCCTGTGTCTGCTCTGCCTCTCGCCTCCTCTCTCTCTTCCCCTCCTTCCTGCATCTTTTCTTCTATTCGTTACAACTCCTCCCTGTCAGCTGGCTACCAAATACCTATGTCAGGGCAGGCAGCCCACGGCAGCAGAGTCCTCAGAAACACAAAGTGGGCAGACACTCATTTTGTATCAGCTTGGTCTCTGGGGGACACTCTGAAACTCCCAGAAAAGACACCTCCAACCAC
>NW_017732370.1:137820-164334 GCF_001890085.2 Hipposideros armiger | reverse complement strand
TTCGCTCAACCAACACTTTTGAGCATCTACTTAGTGCAAGACACTGGCCTAGGAGCTGAAATATCACTTTTCAACATTCCTGCCTTCATGGAGTGCTATGGAGTGCCATGGGGGGAAAAAGGCCACGTAAGCTCCCTTGGGGAGGTCAGAGAGGGGTTTCCAGGAGAATGCCATCTAACCTGAGACATAAAAAAGAAATATGAAAAACATGTCCATGAATATTCAAGGCATCACTATTCATGAGAGTCAAAAACTAGACATTGAAATGTCCACCAATCAGAGAATCGATAAATTGTGACTTATTCATACAATAAAACACAGCAATGAAAAGGAACAAACTATAACAACATGGATGAATCCCACAAAGAGAATGTTGAACAAAAGAAAGCCAGACACAAAAAATGCATCCTGTATGATTCCCTGTTCATAAAGCTCAAAAGAGGCAAATTTTAGTATGGCATTGGGAATCAGGACAGTGGATGCTTTGGGGGTCACAGTGGCTAGTTGGGAGTCTGAAACAGACAACTGGCACTGTTTCTCAATACAGGTGCTAGATATAAGGGTGTGTTCACTCTGTAAAAATCCAAAGCTGTACACTTATGGTTTCCTCATTTTTTGGTATACTCGATAGACTTCCATGAAAAAGTTTACATTAAATAAAGATTTTAAGACAAATAAGAGATCACCTGGCAAAGCCGGGGTCCTGCTTGTCTTCAATGTCCTTGGTTCTCCCCTCCTTTGGGAGGAGAGCTATCCTTCTGTGATCACCCAGTGACCTTAACACCCTTTCTAATCTTCATCATACCCCTCTCACTCTGCAGTCACACAGGAAAGCGTCAGATTAATTAATTCATGCTCAACTGTCCATGACTGACAGCAGTTCAACAGTATTACCCTTCCCTGGGGGATTTCCTTTTTAATAAAGCAGCATAGCTTTCACTCAAAACCGTCAATACTACCAGGAAGCAGAAACAGGAGCAAGGAGAGATAAATGGTGGGGCGGGGGCCACTGACTTAACTCCTTTCATCAAACCCTATGCCACTGCGTAATCCGAAGGCCATGCTGCTTCTTCCCTGAGAATGAGTAATGGTGGCAATGCACCTGGACTCCTGGGCTGCAGCAGGGGGAGGCATCGTCTGGGCATCTGAACAGTGAACTATGACTCTCAGAGCAGGCCTGCCATCAGAGCAGAGCGGTGGGCCCTGGGGTCGGCCCCAAGGTAAGCACAGAGTGAGCAACAGAAATGTAAAAATGCTCCAGGCAGAAGGCAGCCAGCCATGATGTGGGTGTGCCCAGGCAAGGCTTGCCAGGGAATCTGCAATTGTACACAGTCAAAGGACAAGCAGGCCTGTGACCGAGGCCTCTCAATTTATATAGTAGCTGATTTAGTGCACTTTGGGTAGTTCTATCATGTTTCCAAGAATTATCCAACTATTTCCCCCTTCTGAACAGGTGGAGAGTTGATAGGTTTGTAACCACACAGTCAGATTATCTCTGAGAAAAATTCACAGCAGGCAGAGCAGGAACCAGATACATTGTAGAGGCCCGGACATGAGGCTTCTGCGGAGGTTCCTGGTCACCCCTGGACACCCTCCTGCTGCCCTCCCATCTTCTCAGTCCTGAAAGGGGATGATGGCTCAGGAAACAAACCCTTGTCTGCTCCAAGTCCCCTGGTCTCATGGGTCCATTTCTCCCAGGCTTTGCTCCCTGGCTGTCAAGGCTGAGCTCAACTGAGCAGAAGGGGGCTGTTCACATTCCGCTTCCCCAGGCAACACGAGATAAAAGGCCACTCAGTCCAGCCACCTGCTCTGGCAGGCATGTGGTCACACACTTGGCAGTTCTGTGAGCTGGGCACGGAGATTAGCAAGAAGAAGGGAGAGAGAAATCCCTGGCAGAGGGGGAGTCGCCCCTCCTGCCTTCGAGGGTCTCGTGCAAGCTCTCAAGGTGAACCTCTCACTGTCTCCCAACTCCGCTCCCCTCTCTTCAGTTTCCAAACCAGCTGTCTCCAGATCAGTGAGTTTTCCAGGCAGCAACAAGTCCCCTGATAGACTCAACCCTGAATGGATCTCCAGGAGAAAAAAAGACTCTCTGAAGTGCCTCTAGGGGAAGGCAGGCTGGCAGGCTGCGAGAGTATTCTGTGTAGGAGGGCTCTTTCTAGAAAGGCCAGGGAATGTGTCTCACCAGGGCAGAACCCTTGGGGATGGAGGGGACTCAGTGTTAGAGGTAGAGGCCTTTCTAGGCTGCCTCTGCTGCAACCTGGGAAGCAGCAGCGAATGTTGGAAAGACAGAGCTTCTGTTTGAATCCCAGCTCTACTTTCTGTGAGCTGTGGGGCCTCAGGCATGGCCCTGGCACATGGTAGGGTCTCAGTAAATGTTAGTGGTCATGTTTGCCCACTAACATTTTAACCGCCTTAGAGTGGTAAAGAGGGTGCCATGGCTCACCAGAGCCCACCTCTTGCCATTTATTAGGTGGCTTACGATATATCAGGCACCGTGCTAAGCACTTTACATATATTGTCACTCTTAATCCACACACACATTGAAAGGCAGGCAGGTATAAGGAGCTCCATTTTAGAGATGGGGCTCAGAAAGGTGCAGCTGCTATTCTAACAGCTTGCAAGTGGAAACACCGGGGCTTGAACCCAGGTTTGGCTGCCTCCAAGGTCTGCACTGCTAACCACTACGCTATCCCTCCCCAATCTCCACGGGCTCAGAGATACTCAGATGCATAAGCAGAGGTTTGCAGTGGTCGTTTTGCACATCCCGTGGGTATATGTTCTGCAAATGGGGCTCTTCTCTCTCTCTTAAAAACAAGCAAACAAACAAACAAAAAACTCCAAGCCCAGACATGCTTTCTTTCTGCCTTTGCTTGAACCCCTTAGCAAACACCACAACGCCAACAGAGAGGCTCACATATCCTCTCCCAGTACCTGCCTCCACCAGGAGCCTTCTAATGCTGACACAGCCACCCCCTTTCACCAAGCGGCTATATCATTTTCATTTCTCTCTTTACTTGCAAAAGCTATAAATTGGTACAGTTTTAATGCTTAGAATTTATCTTTATTAATAAACAATAAAAGTTAAACACGTCTCGGGTCCCTAACTGAATATCATCAGTGGCACGTGCAGCAACCTAACATCAGACAGAGTAATGTGCTGAAAACTTCTACCCCAAAGAATGTTAAGGTAGCTACATGCAAGAACACGCGTATGCTCATGTGTACAGAAGGGATATGGGGCCATTCTAGAGCCAGCCCCAGCTGTCTGCAGGGAGCCCTCGTTATCCCAGCAAACAGTTCTCTCTGCTCCTCACTGAGGAGGGATGGGATTCCTATGAGGCCTGGCCCCAGACTAACTGCCTCTCCGATTTAGAGAGCTGTAAAAGCTTGACACAGCTTCAAATATTTAAGCACTTTAAATATGCTGGTAATGATAATTACCCTGCTGATGGGATTTCATCTTAAGTGAAGCTCCAGGCCAAGAAGCTTCTGAAATCATTGTCACTGAACAGACAATGCTCTTGGTTGAATTTATACTTCAACATTGCGCTGGTGGCTCTGTGGACAGCTGTCACCCAAGGCAAAAGGCACTGAATTTAGAACCAGATGACCAAGGTACCACCATCTGATTGTGTCCTGGATGAACCTGATGACTTCTAAGTCTCCTCATCTATTGGGTTGTCAGAAAAGTCATGACATATTTTTCTCTGTTTTTTTTGTTGCAAAAATGCGTCATGACTTTGCTGACAACCCAGTATAAAATGAGAACGCTGGGATGGCCAGCCAGCCTCACAGGTTATGTGTGAGGCTGAAGGAAACCACGTGTGAACTCCAAGTGGGTCCCAGACATGAGCAATTAATAAGGCATTAGCATCAATGTCCCCAACGAGACACCGGTGTTTCTCAGCAACAAGGCCCAGCAGAGAAGTACACTCCAGTCCCTCCATTCTCAGAACACAGAGAAATGTGCCCAGGTTCCTTGGAGAAGAGCTTGTTCACCTTCAGCACACAGAGGCCTCTGGGGGCTGCCAGTGGTAGCGCAGAGGGCTCTTGTAAACAGGAAATGAATTCAGTTGGTGTTCCTTTATCCCACCCCCAAGGACTCACTGGCAGTATGACTTGAGGGTTATTCCTAAAAGAGCAAAGTTTTTAGCAAAATAAACAGCATAGGCAGAAGAGGAAGGGGAGGACTAGAGAAACGAGCAACACATTTTATACCTTTATTTTTCACAGCTTGTAGCTAACCTGCGGGTAGGACTGGCTAGTACAGTGAGGCCCTTGGAGATCAGTATGGAGTTCTAAATGGCTCCAGGATTCCAAGAGGATGTGCTGTAACTTGAGATATGGGCAAAGAGAAAGAAAGGAGATGAGGAGGGGAAGGGAGCACACGGGTATGGTAACACCACTATGAGCTGCATCCTTTACATACCTTACCACAATCGTGATCAATCTTTGAGGTGGGTTCTGCCATTCCTATTTTTCCAGATAAGGAAGCTTGGGAAGGTTAAGGAATACCCCTGCTGGTGGCATGACAGTACATGATTGTGCTGGACTGCAGCCAGAGCCACCTGATTCCAGAGCCCATGTCCTCATCCTCACAGCCCACCAATCTCTAAGACTGGCGCTCCAAACAGATGTGTCCCACATGCCTCCCACAAGCCCAGCTCAACCCTAGAAACTCTGGGGTAAAGCGGAAGATGAGACCAGACTCTTGTCCTCAAAGTGTTTTCAGCATAATTGGAGAGACAAGCCCAAGACTTATGAGGCAATCATAACAATCAGCTGTAAATTATAAGAAAATTAGGAGTTCAAGGAAAGAGTTATTTTCAAATTATCTTTTATGACATCAGCTAGGAAGATCTCTCTTCCTCCAGACAGATCTGCCCTCTCTCTCACTCTTCTCTGACGCTGGGGCTGCTGAACTTTCTAGTCTCGTCACATCTTTTCTTGGACCGGAAGAGGCTCCCACCTGACTCGGAGGCTTGGCCCTGATGATACATCCACCCACCCTGTGCATCAATGCCTGAGGTGTTGCATCTGCAGCCTGGTTACTCAGAAAGTGATACATGGACCGTGAACAGTGATGGGACATTTCCAGGAAGCTTGTGAGAAATGCAGAAACTCAGGCCCCACCCCAGATTCCAACTAAGTGAGAATCTGCCTTTTGAAAAGGTCTCCCAGTGATTCATGAGCAGAGTAAAGTTTTAAAAGTGCTCTGGAACCCCCAACCAGCCATGCAGTCAACAACATCACAACTGGAAGGAATGATAATGATAATGACAACGACAGCAAACATGATAGCTGACATGTCTGAGTACTGTCTATGAGCTGGACACTGTGCTAAGTGCTTTATGTGCATTTCTATTGGTTCTCACAAAAGCCCTGAGAGACTGATGCTGTGATTATTCCCATTTTACATACAAGAGAACCGAGGCCAAGAGAGGTTACTCAGCTTGTCAATGACAAGCTGGAACCCAGACCCAGGATCATTCAACACTATAGCCCATGCATATCCTTATCCACTTGGTGAGAGTACTTCTCCAAGAATCTGGAGATCACCTGGGCACACTTTACTTTCTCATTTTACAGGTGGAGTTTTCTTCAGAGAAGGTCTAAGATGGCGGATTAGGTAAATGCTATGCCTACTGCCTCCCAGGAGCACACCAAAATTGTAGATAAATTATAGAACAATCAACCTTAATCATCTGAAGACTAGCTGAACAGAACCCCAATAACTAAGGATATAAAGAAGAGGCCACATCGAGACTGGTAGGAGGGGCGAAGATGCAAAAAAGGCTGACCCCAAACCCATAGATACTGGTTGAACACTGAGAGAAACAACTCAGTGGTGGAGATCCTCCTGGAAGAGGGAGGGGTCCCAGCCCCACACCAGGCTCCCCAGCCCAGGGGTCCTATGCCAGGGAGAGAAGTTCTCACAACACCTGACAGTGAAAAATCAGTGAGGACTCTGTCTGTCCAACCCAATGAGACAGAGGCAGCTGGAAACCCAGATGCCCTTTTAACGGGCCCACATACAGGTTCACTCACTTGCAAATGCTCACCTGGTCTCTGGTGGAGGGGCGGCAATGCAAGAGGCACCAGAGACATACCAGGAAGGACTGAGTTATGTGGCTCGGGGTGAGGGCTGGAGGGACAGGAGTCCTTGTGTGGAGCCTACCTCACATGTAGCCTACAGGAGGGCACCATCTTTTCTAAGTTGAACCCTCCCCCAAAGGACCAAATATGAGACCACATTGGTCTAATGAAAAACAAGCATTCGCACCACCTTGATATTGCCCTGGGTTCCTGCCCCACCCAGCTGGTGCTACATTGCCCTGGGCACTCTTAGATCCTGGGTGGCCAGACCCACCTCACAAGCCGCGAAGCCTTTTACAGCAGTAGACCACCCGCGGAGGGCTGGGGAATTCTTGGTGGTGAGGAGTTAGCCACAACTCGAGCTGCCGCCTCTCTTGGGCAGCTTTTGGGGATCTGCAGACCTGAGGCAAATGATGGCGGGCCACAGTGTTCTCAGGGCATTTTGCAAGTTGGTCACAAGCCCAACACTGGTGCAAGAATGGAATCTCCATTGAATTTGTAAAGACCAAAGCCCACACTCCATCACATCCTGTAATTCTGCCCTTTCCAGCTGGTGCTGCATTGGTAGGGGCACACTTAGCTCCTGGGTGGCTGGCCCTTCCCCATGAGTTGTAAAAGCCTTTTACAGCAGCAGACAGCCCATGGAAGCAAGGGGAACTTTCAGTGGTAGGCAGTAGACCACAACTTGTGCTGTAGCTTCTCTTGGGGAGTTCTTGGGAATATGCAGGCCTGAGGCAAGTGGTGGCTGTCTGCAGTGTTTCAGGGTGTTCTGTGAAGTAGTCATGGGCCAGCAATGGTGCAAGAACCAAATCTGAACTAAAGTTGTAAAAACTACAGCACACAAACCATGACTCCCTGGAGCCCTGCTCTGTCCAGCTAGTGTTGAATCACCAGGGACATTCTCAGCACCTGATTAACAATCCTGGTCTACACATCTAAGGAGGCTCTTTCAACAACTGAGCCTTATGGGGTGCCAATAGGTGGCAACAGACCTAGAGGGCCCTGGGCCTTTTGATAAGCTGTTCCAGTCCCAATACTAGTGGCAGCCAGTCTTGGTTCACAGCAAGGCCACCTACACATGCCTCCAGGTCCGGCACAGGCAGCAACCAACCACATATACCTTTGTAGCTCTTACCAGGTAGTACCAGGCTGTTCACAGGCAAGTCTGAAATTGGCCTGCACAAAAACCTCTCTCAAGAGACACCAGAAATAAAACACCCATAGGTTGGCTTCAGACCACACCAGAGCAGTACCTGGCTAACCCCACAAGTGGTAAACACAAAGAGCGGTCTCAGCAGGCAAAAGAGCCCATGAGTGCAGATGGTCCTCTAAGCAGGCAGCACCGACAAGCACCTCATACATTCTGAGCATAGCCAATCCTCACATTTGATCAGCCTGGGAGTGAATCCCACCCACTGATGCACCAAAAGAATTCACAGCTCAGCTAAAAAAGAACACATACAACACACACAAGAGACACTCCTGGAATACACACACAGGAGACCAGGGAGACTGTGCCACTGGACCACACAAGGACTACTAGTACCTAAGGCCACCAAGCAAAGACAGAGAGACATAGGGAACATACCTAATAAATAGAAATGAATACAGAGTGGCAGTCAAAATGAGTAAACAAAGCAAATAAATATGTCCCCCTCCCCGCAAAAGGAACAGAAGAAACCTCCAGAAAAAGAGCTAAATGAAAATGGAGGCAACCAAACTACCAGAGACAGAGTTTAAAACACTGGTTATAAGAAGAGAGAGCAAACATAAGGAAGGACATAGAAACCCTAAAAAAGAACCAGTCAGAAATAAAGAATACAATGGCTAAAATAAAGAATACACTAGAAGAAATCAAGTCCAGATTAGATGAAGCAGAGGATCGAATCAGTAATTTTAGAAAACAAGGTAGCAGAAAAACACCCAATCAGAACAGCAAAAAGAAAAAAGAACAAAAAAGAAATGGAGCTAGTCAAAGGGACCTCTAGGGCAACATCAAGAGTAACAACATTAATATCATAGGAGAACCAGGAGAAGAGAGGGAGCAAGGGATCAAGAACCTATCTGAAGAAATAATCACTGAAAACTTCGCTAACCTGGCAAAGGAAATAGACATACAAGCCCAGAAAGTACAGAGAGTCCCAAACAAAATGAACTCAAACAGGCCCACACCAAGATACATTATAATTAGAATGGGAAAGGTTAAAGACAAAGAGAGAATCCTAAAAGCAGCAAGAGAAAGACAACTAGTTACTTACATGAAAGCTCCCTTAAGACTATCAGCGAATTTCTCAACAGACACTTTGCAGACCAGAAAGGAGTGGCAGGAAATTTTCAAAGTAATGAAAAACAAGGGCCTACAACCAAGTTACACTACCCAGCAAGGCTATCATTTAAAATTGAAGGAGAAATAAAGAGCTTCCCAGACAAGAAAAAGTTAAGGAGTTCATTACCACCAACCCAGTATTATAAGAAATATTAAAAGGACTTCTTTAAGCTGAAGAAAGGAGAAACCAAACAAATGATGATCAAAAGTTATGAATAGTAAAATGGCAGTAACTTGTACCTATCAATAATCACTTTAAATGTAAATGGTTAAATGTTCCATTCAAAACACATAGCGTAGCTGAATGGATAAGAAAACAAAACCCATGGATATGCTGTCTATGAGACTTCAAAACAAAAGACACATACAGACTGAAAGTAAAGGGATGAGAAAAGATATTTCACGCAAATGGAAATGAGAAAAAAGCTAGGGTAGTAATACTTTTATCGGACAAAATAGGCTTCAAAATGTAGACTATAATAAGAGACAAAGAAGGACATTCATAGTAATAAAGGGATCGATCCAACAAGAAGACATAACCCTCATACATACTTATGCACCCAACATAGGAGCACCTGATATATATATAAAAGAAATATTGACCAACATAAAGGCAGAGATTGACAGTAACACAATTATAGTGGGGGACTTTAACATCCTACTGACATCAGGGGACAGATCTTCCAGACAGAAAATCAACACAGACACAGTGGCCTCAAATGACACACTAGACCAGATTAATTAAATTGATATTTTTAGAACATTTCACCCCAAAGCAGTAGAATATATATTCTTTTCAAGTGCACATGGAACATTTTCTAAGATAGACCACATATTAGGCCACAAAGCAAGTCTCAATAAATCGAAAAAGACCAAAATTATATCAAGCATCTTCTCTCACCACAATGATATGTAACTAGAAATTAATATAAGGAAAAAAAAAACCCCTTAAAAAAACAAAAACACACGGAGGCTAAATAACATGCTACTAAATTATGACTGGGTCAACAATGACATCAAGAAAGAAATCAAAAGATACCTCAAGACAAACAAAAATGAAAACACAATGACTCAAAATCTATGGGACACAGCAAAGGCAGTCCTAAGAGGGAAGTTCACAGCAATGCAGGGCTACCTAAAGAAATAAGAAAAATCTTAAGTAAACAGTCTAACTTTACACCTACCGGAACTGCAAGAAGAACAGAAAACAAATCCAAAGTGAATATAAGCAAAGAAATAATAAAGATCAGAGTGGAAATAAAAGAAATAGAGGCCAAATAAACAATACAAAAAAAATTCAATAAAATCAAGAGTGTTTTTTTTTGAAAAGATAAATAAAATCGACAAACCTTTAATCAGAATCATCATTAAAAAAAAAAAGAGTGAGGACCCAAATAAATGAAATCAGAAATGAAAGAGAAGTGATGACACCACAGAAATAAAAAAGTTTTAAGAAATTACTATGAGAAACTATATACCAACAAATTGGACAGTCTGGAAGAAATGAATAAATTCCTAAAAGCATACGATTTTCCAAAGCTGAATCAAGAACAGAAAATCTGAACAGACCAATTAGTACAAATGATATCAAATCAGTAATCAATAAGCTCCCAACAAACAAAAGTCCTGGACCAGATGGCTTCATAGGCGAATTTTTCCAAACATTCAAAAGAGAATTAACACCTATTCTCCTTGATCTATTCCAAAAAATTCAAGAGGAGGGAAGGATCCCAAGCTCATTTTACAAAGCCACATTACCCTGATTCCAAAGCCAAAGACACCCCAAAAAATAAAACTATAGACCGTATCACTAATGAACACAGATGTAAAAATGCTCAACAAAATATTAGAATACCGAATTCAGCAATACATTAAAAAGATAATACACCACAATCAAGTGGGATTTGTTTCTCATATGAAAGTTTGGTTCAGTATCCACATTTCAATTAATATGATATATCACATAAACAAAATAGAAAATAAACATCATATGGTCATATCAATAGATGAAGAGAAAACATCTGACAAAACCCAGCATCCATTTATGATAAAAACTCTCAGGATTGTGAGAATACAGGAAAAATATCTCAACATAATATAGGCCATATATGACAAACCAATGGCTAATATCATACTCAATGGTGAAAAGCTAAAATCATTCTTCTTAAGATCAAGAACAAAACAAGGATACCCTCTTTCACCACTTTTATTCAACATAATACTGGAAGTCCAAGCCACGGCAGTCAGACAAGAAAATCAAATAAAATGCATCCCAATGAGAAAGGAAGAAGTAAAATTGTCATTATTTGCAGGTGATATGATACTATATAGAGAGAACCCCAAAGATTCCACCAAAAAGCTATTAGAATTCATAAATGAATTTAGTGAAATAGGAGGATACAAAATGAATATTCAGATATTGGTTGCATTTTTACACAACAATAACAAATTATCAGGAAGATAAATTAAGAAAACTATCTCATTTACAAATATATCAAAAAATAAGACTAAGTAATAAATTTAACCAGGAAGGCAAAACACCTATTCTCAGATAATTATAAGATATTGAAGAGCATTAAAGAAGATACAAACAAATGGAAACATGTACCATGCCATGGATAGAAATAATTAATATTGTTAAAATGTCCATACTACCCTAAGCAATCTACAGATTCAATGCAATCCCTATCAGAATACCAATGGCATTTTTCACAGAACTAGAAGAAATAATCCTAAAATTTATATGGAATCATAAAAGACCCCAAATAGCCACAGCAATCCTGAGAAAGAAGAACTAAACTGGAGGTATCACACTACCTGATACAAAATTATACTATAAGGCCATAGAAATCAAAACAGCATGGTATTGGCATAAAAATAGACATATAGATCAATGGAACAGAATAGAGAGCCCAGAAATAAATCCATGTCCATATGGTCATTTAATCTATGACAAAGGAAGCAAGAACATACATCAGGGTAAAGACAATCTATTCAATAAATGGTGCTGGGAAAACTGAATACACACATGCAAATAAATGAAACTGGACCATCTTCTTATTCCATATACAAGAATAAAGTCAAAATGGATTAAAGACTTAAATGTAAAACCCAAAACCATAAAACTGCTAGAAGAAAATATAGGAAGTAAACTCTCAGACCTCCCCCTTAATAATATTTTTACTGATATTATCTCCTTGAGCAAGGGAAACAAAAGAAAAAATAAACAAATGAGACTACATCAAACTAAAATTTTCTGCATAGCAAAGGAAACCATCAACACAACAAAAAGACCTCCTACTGAATGGGACAAGATATTTGCAATGATACATCCAATAAGGGATCTATAGATAGATATAGACGATGATATAGACAGATATAGATAGATATGGATGATATAGATACATATAGATGATATAGATATAGATATAGATGATATAGATATAGATAGATATAGATATAGATATAGATATAGATATAGATATAGATATAGATGATATAGATGTAGATGTAGATAACCACAAACAAGCAGACTAAAAAATGAGCAGAGGTACTGAATAGACATTTCTCCAAACAGTACAGACAGATGTCTGACAGACATATGGAAAGATGCTCAGTATCGCTAATCATCAGGCAAATACAAGTAAAATCACACTGAGATATCACCTCATGGCTGTTGTAATAGCTATCATAAAAAAATCAACAAACAAGAAATGCTGGTGAGTATATGGAGAAAGGGAATCCTTGTGCACTGTTGGTGGGAATCCAAATTGGTGCAGCCACTATGGAAGACAGTATAGAGGTTCCTCAAAAAATTAAAAGTAGAACTACCTTATGACCCAGCAACTCCACTCCTGGGAATTTATCCAAAGAAAACCCAAACACTAACTTGAAAAAATATATGCACCTCTATGCTTACTGCAGCACTATTCACAAGAGCCAAGATATGGAAACAACCAAAATGCTCTTCAATAGACGATTGGATAAAGAAATTGTGGCACTTGTATATAATGGAATATACTCTGCCATAAAAAAGAATGAACTCTTACCATTTGTAACAACATGGATGGGCCTAGAAAATACTATGCTAAGCGAAATAAGTCAGATTGAGAAAAACAAATACCATATGATCTCATTTATGTGTAGAATCTAAAGAACAGAATAAATGAACAAACAAAACAGTAACAGACTCATAGACACAAACTGATGGTTGCTAGATGGGAAGGGTGTTGTGGGGATGGGCAAGAAAGATGAAGGGATTAGGAAGCACAAATTGGTAGTCACAAAACAGTCATGGTGATGTGAAATACAGTATGGGGAATATGGTTAATAATGTTATACAAACTATGAATGGTATCAGATGAGTACTAGACTTATGGGGGGGATCACTACATAAATTATATAAATGCCTAACCACTGTGCTACATGTATACTTGAAACTAATATAAAATAATATTGAATGTCAAGTATAATATATATATATACACACACACACACATATATATATATATATTATATATATACACTCATTCATGGGATATAAAATACAGCATAGGGAATATAGTCAATAGTCCTATGATAGCTATGTACGGTGTCAGGTGGGTAGTATAGACTTGTGGGAGTCATCACTTTGTGAGGTATCTAAATGTTTAATCATCATCTAATGATCATGTTGTTTTGTACTCCTGATACTACTAATAATGAAAAAATGAGATAAAAAACATTCTGTCCAATAAAAGAAGGGGTCTTGCCGAAGACCCCACAGCGGTACTCCAGAACCCTGGTTAGCGTACTTTCCAATATACCATACTGCCTTTCCTCAGCATCCAATGGTGTTGCACAAAAGAAGCTGGAGTAATTTAAAGTAGACAATGCTATTTAAATCATTAGCTCATTTTTACTCAAAATGATATGGCATTATCAACCATTACATAACCTCTCTCCTAAGCGAGTTTCTCCCTTACCTGAAGCTCCTAAGACAAGGTTCCAGCCACCCAGAGCTCAGCCCAACGTCCTTGGAAGAAGTCAGAAGCCAGCTTCTCTTCAGATGTCACTTTTTCCTGGCAGTGCAAGAAAGGCTGGAGATGACTGCTCACTCAGAACCATCAGCAGAAGCGTTGCTTCAAAGCCTGGACTGCCTCCTCTTCCCAGTGGGCTGCCAGGAGCATGTGCAACCCAGAGATTCTGATTCACTGTTCTTCAGGCATGTTTCGATTTGTTTTGGAAACACTCTCAGAACGATATCAGAAAGTGCTCAGGCAGTCTTTGTCTAAGCTAAAGAGCAGGCCACTGGAGGCCTGGCTTAACCACTCCCAAGGGGCTTGGCTCCTGCGCATGGGTTGCAGGGCCTTCGGCTCATCCAGAGGCTGACAGGTGAGAGACAGTGAGGGGTGAGCGACCCTGTAAGGGGCAGTGAAGAGGGTCAACTCTGCCGTCTGCAGCTGGGTTGGGAGAGATGAAACCCTCCCAGCCACTTTACTTGCAGAATGAGCTCAGCAGGGCTCCTAGACCCTGGTTGGGAAGGGGCATTCCCTGCTCCGGGCCCATGGTGGCCCTGGCACAAACACAAATATCAGAGGCCTTTCATCTCTGACTGGGCACTCTGTAGCAAAGCTTTGTCAGTCCAGACTGAAGGCTCAATGATATTGGATTAACACTAGGCCAGCGGAACAGGTCCAATTCGCACAGAGGCCTCTGGCCTGGTACAGACAAAATGTCAGGCTCCAGAGGGGGTGGGCAGATGCAGCCTCTGAGGGCATGGCATCCCCTTCTCCTAGCAAAAGGCCAGCTCCCTCGCTGCCCAGCATGGGGGCGAGGCCAGAAGGAAAACATGGCTGGAGTTGTCAATACAAACAGCAATGGCCTGGCAGGGAAACGTTCTGCCTGGAGAACAAGTGGAGCCGAGCAGAAGGGAATCTGGGTTTAATTCACACCTGCCTGAGGCATTCTGGCCTCCTCTGCTTGGGGATAGGGGATTGGCCAGAGGCCTGAGTACATAACCAGGCGCACAAGGGGCCCCAAGGGGAGATTCAGGGAGGATGCGAGGGCATGAAGCAGACAGAGAAGGAGCAGCTGGAAGGCAGAGGGCCGAGTAGCACCAACAGTAGTAGGAATGGAGATGACTACTATGTTTTGAAGATATACGCACTCTGAAGCAACTTGGTTCTACGTTGCTTTTATTTCATTTCATTTAAGACTGAAACAACCCTATCAGGTAGATACTGTTATTGTTCCCATTTTTCAAATGAAGAAACTGAAGCTCAGATAGGAAGGTGACTTGTCCAAAACCACATGGATATTTAGAGATCTAGATAGGATACATACTTATATCATCAGCCACTGCCCCGCACCAGTTTTGTTCTCACCATGCGCTTCCCTTCGCCCTCCCCACGTCTCCACATCCGCTTTGTCCTCCAAGGCCCTGTTCCAAACAGTCCTCCCTGACCCCATCAGGCTTTCCCAAGCTCACCCAAGTCCGAATGGCCACACTGCTCCCATCAGTGCCTGTGTGCCTGCTTCTACTGCCTTGTTCAGTTGTTATTTCATCTCCCTGACTCGATTGTGAGTTCCTAAGAGGGCAGGAGACACATTCTTTACACTTGGTGTCCCGGCACAGTGTAAAGCATACACAGCTTACTCAAATAAATGTTTAAGAAAGGAAGGGAGGAAGGGAGGGAGGGCGGAAAGAAGGATGGCTCTTTCCCTGAAAACCCCTTTTACTTCACATGTAGTTTTCATGGTATAGGGGGGAAAAAGAGAGAAAACGAGCATGGGGCTTCTGAGCTCCTCTGGAGAAGTCATCCACCCTGAGAACTGATGGGATTGCCAAGGCCTCAGAGCCCACTGGGTCCCAGAGAATGACCTTCCTCAGGCCTCTTTGAAGCTAATCTCCCCTCTCCTTCTCTATCTACTGGATCAGAACACCAAGGAGTTCAGCTGACAACATTTATGTCATCACAGGCTTTCACCTTTGCAAGCCCCTCTCTGCACAGGCCACTCTCTCTTTCAATAGGACCCTCGGGAGTACATTTCCTGGCTTTGGGGAACCTACAATCTCCAAAGGCTCTCCTACCCAAAGGACTGTGTGGCAGTCAGAGGGTGAGCACCAAATAAACATACTATCAAGGGTCAAATTTCTTATTTCCACCCAGGGAAAGGGCAGCTAAAAGACAGTGAGTAGTGTTGGATTGGCTGGGGTCTCCTGATGCCATGAGCTGAAGATACATTTCTGGGGCAAAATCAATGACTTCTCTAAGCAGGAAAGAAGACAGCACTGAAATCTGTGACCTGGGCTAGAGATGTCAGATGAAGGGCCAGGTGATGAGGTCAAAGCCCACTCAGCCTCCCTCAACCTACCAGCTTGCCAGACCCCTGTCTTTCTCACCACCCTTGAGCTATCTTTGTGAGGCCCCCTCCAAAGAGCATGCCCGCATTCATCAGCAATTCCTTTAGCACCTCTGTCACAGGCTACCTCCTATTCCCTGAGGCTGCATGCTGATATAGCCCTTAGCGCCTTTAAAAGGACTTTCACAAACTTTGCCTCTTACCATCTTTGTCCTGAGCATTCTCAGGCTCATTTCACAAGAACGGAGACTGAAGCTCAGGGGAATTAAGAGGCACAGCGAATTGTTGGCAGTGCCCTGGCACAAGATCAGATGTTTTCTTTGCCATGTGCCTCAACATTTATTCTTCAGGGGATATGTTGTGACCTGAAGAAGGATTTCATGCTGGAATTGGGGAGTGTGCAGCCAGATGGGGGAAGCTCTTGAGAGCCCCACTCTGTCTGGCTCAGCTGCTCCAGCCAAGACTGAACCAGGCCCTCCTGGACAGCTCCTGCATGTGCCCCCATGCCACGAGCTTGTGCTGCCAATGGGGCCAAGGCAATAGCAGCTATATGGACAGTTTTGCTCCAGCAGCTGGGCACAGCTGGCCTTTCTCCCTAGGAGGTGATTCAGGCAGCCTGTTGCTACGTGACTAGATCATTAAAGGAAGGACAGAGCCTCAGTTATACAAAACAAGCAAGAGATTGGGACAGGAGGGAGGAGGCTTGGTGTAGGTGGTTCCTGCAGGCCTTGGTCCATCTCCCAGCCTGGTACGCTCTGGGAGGCACAGGGTCCAGTAGGGAAGGGGAAGAGGGAAGGGAAGAAAAGGAAACTCCAGAACTCCAGGAACCAGCAGAGCCCCAGATGCCCCATTGCAGAGAGGCACACAGAGACACCAGTGAAGTGCCCATGTTTACAGAGCCAGAGCCAGGCAAAGCCGGGACTGGAACCCAGGTTCACAACTCTGGGTTGGGTGCTGTGTCTGCACTATACTGTGCAGCATCTCCTTTGGAGAAGACAGGAAGAGTGAATGTTCTCACCTAAAGTCAGTTTCGTGAGTAAATGGCAAGTGTTGTAATTTCTTATGAATAAAAAACTGGATTAACTCAAGATCCATAATGTTCATTCACCAAAAATGCTACTGAATATTAGTGAAACACCTACTATGTTCTATCCCTGGGGACTCAACAGTGGATAAAGTAGACACCGATGTAGATAGACAACAAACCATATAACCCCAGACGTACCCTCAGTGATGGCACAGGGGCTCCCAAGACAAGATCAGCACGGACAGGGCCAGGCTTGGCTTCCACCTGGCCCCTTTCTCCCAGGTGCCATTGACCGCTGTGCCAAGGCCTTGAGCAAAAGAAAGAGACCCTTGAGCCTCCAGGTATCAGTTGGCACATCAGGAACTAGAATGCTGATTTGCCACTGCTAGGGTTGGCTCTATCAGCCACATTAGGATGAAGCTTACTCAGAGCAGATCATGAAGCAAACATTCTCGTCTGTTCTGCCCTACAGAGTTCTGAGTGTGTGACTCTACCATCCTTCTGATGAGCCTTGAACAAGTAGGAATGGGCTGAAAAGTACAGCAGGAGGGTTTCCAGGCTATATGGGTCTGGAGCAAAATATGGGTCCAGGAAAAGTCTGGATCAAGGTGAGCTTGGGAAGTGAGCACTCCTGGAAGCAGTGTTGGTGTGGTAGTGGAAATATGGTAAGATCAAAAGATACAGGTCCTAGGACCACCACCCTGCATGGCCTGAGTCAGCACAACCTCTTGAACAGCTAGCTTCCCCTCTCACAGAAGAGATGCCACTCTCTCTTCCAATGGCAGAGGAAACTCATTAGCTTCCTTCCAAAAAACAAGTGTCTGTGCCAAGTCAATTAAAGCAGGTAAAATGGCCCCAATTTCTCCCTGGCATCTAATTGGAATAACTTAAACCCATTTTCCATTCCCAAGGTCTCTGTTCCCTTGGTGGCAGAGTCTTGCCTCATCTGTCTCCAGCACTTAGAGGAGGGGGCAGGGAATTTAATCCCCTCTTTCTCCAGCTGCCAGTGGGCCTCTAGATCATTAGCAGCTGTAACAACTCAAAAAGGTACATATACATAATATTTTCATGTGATTTCCCCAAATGAATTTCTTTCTAAAGCATCTTGTTTTGAGGGGGTGGGGGTAAGGGACTTTGAAATAATTAAAGGCTTTCATCAAATAATCCTGGAGATCTCTTTCCATGAAAAGCCTTTCATTTCATCCTCCTTAATGTAATTGCATCCTGGCTTGGCTTTTTATATTTCTTCAAATATTGTGTCAGGGCCCTTAATCAGAAGTAGAATCTACACAGAAGAGGAACTGGGCAGTGTCTGTCCATCTGAGGGAGGTTGGGCAGGGGGTGGCCATCATCAACGCCTCCCTACATCCCCATATGCCACTGTCTCTACCCGCTGACAAATCAGTCCTCCAACACATTGCTTCAACCTGGAAGTGCTGATTCACCCGTCCATCTACCCACCCTCCCACCCAACACAGTGTTTCTACCATATCCCTGCCACTATGTTTGGAACTGGGGATGAAGGTAAGAATACAGAGCCAGGTAGGACTCCTGTCCACCAAAACCTAGACAAAAATGTTTCCTCCACTGACCAGATGAAGCTGTCCCTATTGAAAGGGAAATAGAAAGATCTAAAGAGAAAAAGCAGCCTAAGAACTGACGGATCGGCATTTCCAATGTTAGTGATAACAGACACTAATACTGAATTACTGACCCACGATAAAGCACAGACTGTGAATACTTTACCCACTGCTCCTGCTCATCAGGGGCCTTTCTCTCCCAGCCCCCCCCTCTCTTCTTCCCCTCCCTCTGTTCTCTTCCTCTGTGTCTCTCCTCAGGCAGCTGTTCCTCTGCCATTTCCTTCTTTTATTGTTCTCCCTCTGGATCTCCCTCTTTCCCAACTGCCATTCTATGAAATTAAAGTCTACTTTAAAATATTTGCTTAAAATATGGTCTCAAGATTGTTAGTCTTCACTTTTAATACGGGTGCATGTCATCTTTTCTAAGTCTCTGTTCCGTCCCCACCACCGTCCTCCCCCTTAGATAACCAGATTACATGAAGTCTTTATTTCACTGTGGCTTTCTGGGTTTTCTTTCTGGGACAACAGGTAGGGAGAGGGACTCGGGGGCAGGAGGCGAGGTGGGAGTTGTTTCATCTACCTGGAAGGAAGAAAGGAGGGTCTACACTAATGGCTAAGGCAGAAGGACCGAGCTGAGAGCAATTCCCAAGGCACTCCAAACATGCAATACTCTGGGGAGGATTAGAGATCAAGGGTTTGTTAGTCTTAAATGATGTCCTGTGAAGTACTGCACTCAATTTGCTTTCTTTCTTATGCCAGCCAGCTCCAGAGAAGGTGCTAAGAAAACAAGGAATTCTGGAAGGTGGTGTGGTCAACACAGAGAAGTGGGCAGGACAAGCCCTCCAGCAGCACCAGTGGGCTATTCAGAACTCAGAACCTGAGTGTGGCACAAGGAGGAGGCTGATGGGGATGGGGCAGCCACCAAAAACAGTTTGCTGGGGCGTGGCTTGGGGCCTGTCCTCTGCACCTGATTACAGGTGAGGTGCTGCACTTGAGGCCAAAGATTTCTGTCCCATTTGGTCCCGCTGAAGGACTGGGCAGCCATTTCTTGGGCTTGCCATTGATGTTACCCTGGGAGAACCCCCAAGAGAGCCTCAGGATCCCTTGATAAGAGGCTGAAGCAGCACATTGGGAAGCCGTTTGGATTGTGCCACAATTATTGTGGTAACAATTTAATCCATTATAAACACTGTCTTGTGTTTCTCTAATGAAGAGACGGGCTCTTTTCCATATTGTTTGTGCCATCTGTGAACAATTTTCACATTAGCCTCTTAGAATGGCAAAGCAAGGAGTCCTGACAATGAAACAGTGGGGCAGAGTGGGGGCAGGGAGAGAAGGCGTTAGAGAGCAGGGGGCAGGGAGGAGAGAGTCGAAGCCCAGAAGGGAAGCAGGGTGCCAGGGTGGAGTGGGGACCCAGGAAGTGCAGCCCTTTATATGTAGACTCTGTTCCGGGGCCAGGAGAGAGCCAGTGGATGGTGATTTGGCCGAGCCTTTGGGGTACTTCACATTCAGATGGGGGAGGAAGTTCCTAAATTTGTGGTAAGGCAGAATAGCCCAGCATAGTGGTTTCAAAATGTGGGTCCATAAGTAGGTCCCTGAAATCAATTAAGTAGATTGCATCCAGTTATTTTTTAATGAATGTTATATAATAGAATAGAATGGACAATACGAAAGAGAAATGCCACTCACTACTGAAAGAAATTAGGGCAACTTGGAGAAATTCCACGTCAGGGGCAAGGAATACACAAGGTGAGCCTGCAACATCTTGTTCCAGAGAGCAAAGAACTGCTTGTAGACTAATGGGGTCACATCTAATGAGCAAGGGACTGACGAAGAGACAATGGCCAATGATGGGACCATGTGAGCTTCAAAAAAAATAGTGAGGCTAAGTGGTAGAAATACACTGAAATATAAAAGTCCACAAGTCCATAAATGTAGTGGGTTAAAAGATGGTCTGCCAAAACACAGGTCCATGTCCTAATCCTTGGAGTCTGCAAACATGGAAAATGGCATGATTAAATTAAAGATCTTGACAGGAGGAATTATCCTGGATTATCAAGTGGGCACTGAATGTAATCACATACATCCCTATAAGACAGGCACCCAGAGAAGAAGCCACAGGGTGGGAGGCAATGTGACCACGGAGGCAGAGACCACTGGAGTGATGTGGCCAAAAGTCAAGGATGGCTTGAAGCCATCAGAAGCTGGGAGAGGCATAGAACATATTCTACCCTAGGGCCTTCAGAGGGCACGCGGCTCTATCAACACCTTGATTCCAGACTTCTGGCCTCCAGAACTGTGACAAAATAAACTTCTGCTGCTTTAAGCCACCCAGTTTGTAGTAATTTCTTATGGCAGTCACAGGAAAGTAATACAGTAATGACACTCAAAAAACAAGCAAGCCAAAAGTAATGAGAATAGAACTGTCTGTTGGAGCCCACAGCACGGAGGATTTCAATTTGGTATTCATCTATCTGGGGGTAATCTGGGTTGGGCCCTGAAATATATTTCTTGCTGTAGATCATGATAAAAAATGATTAAAAATCTCTGGCCCAGTGGTTGAGGGCATGGGCTTTGGAATCAAACTGCCCAGACAAGCAACTCACTTCTGTCCCCTATAGTCTGTGTGGCCTGGGGCAAGTCACTTACCCTCTCTAAGCCTCTTGTCCTTGTCTGTAAAATGGGGTTGTTATGAAGATGAAATAAAATAATGCACTTGCTACAGAGCCTAACATGTGTTGCATCTCCAAGGAATGTTAGTTGTTGCATATCTGCTGTTATGGCTAAAAATAGTAATAGTAATAATAATAATAATGATAATAACAATAATTAAAAAAATACATAGATGAAGACAGGCACAAGCTCTACCCTATGCCCATGGTAACTATTACAAAGGTCCTTTGTCCTGCTGCTCTACTTGAGAGGCCTCTAGGGATGGCAGACTTGTAGTGTGTCAGAACTGACTAAAATCATGAAGTCAAGCCCCTTCACTTCAGAGAGGAGGAAGCTGAGGCCCAAACAAGAACAATGTCTTGGGCAAGGCTGCATAGTTAGCAAATGACCAAGGTGGAACTAGAACTCAGTCTTTTAACTCCCAGTTGGAGGCAAAGGCACACTAACCCCAACTCCACATAACCTCTCATTTGCCCCTAGGATGCCACATCCACCACTACTGTTGGCTTCCTTGTAGCCCAGGACTTTGTCCAACTATCAGGGCCCCAGGAAACCTCATTTATGTCCACCCTATAGAAAACCCCTGAGATGCAATGCCCACTGATTATCCAGGTGGGGGTTTCTGCACCAATCAGCTTTCCTTGCACTGAATAAGCTCACAATATCCTATGATTACCTGTTCAAATGACTCCAGTATTGCTCCCTGACAGTGCCAAGTGTTTGATCCCATGATCCTGTATAGCAGGAGGGTCTGTAGGCCTCCAAGCAGCCAGCAAATCAGAGACATGAAAATGTACTGTGAGAAAGGCTTAACTGGGGAGAGGATTCTCACTCAGGATCACCTGCCAACCTTCCAGACTCCCTGTGCCTACCCCAGCACGTCTCCCAGGACTCTGAGTGATTGTGTTCCTTTCCTAGCAAACAGGGGCTTTGGGCTGAGCAGCCTGTGTAGACTGCTCCACAGCAGCTCTCAGTCAAAGAGGATCCAGCCAATCTACAGAAACAGGGAAAGGTGAGACTATTCCTTGTCCCGAGTCCTGAAACTCCTGGCTGTGGAATAATGGCTAGGGATACAGGCTTTGGAGTCAGGCTGACATGGGTTGGAATTAGAGCTTTCCCACTTGTCAGCTGTGTGATCTTGGGCACGTGACATAACTGTTCTCTGAGCCTCATCTGTAAAAGGGGAGTAAGGATCTCTATTTCATTGAACTGTTGTAAGGATTCAATGAGATCATGTTTGTAAAGGGCTTAGCACACATGTGGCAGGTCATGTCTGCCTAATAAATGGGGGCGAGTAGGAATAGAAGAAAGAGTGGTGGTGGTGGTATCAGTAGCAATAACAGTACTATAATACCTTGCACAGGATTGGCGTAAAACAGATATTTATTACATAAATTAAACAAGAACTTTTCCACAGGACTGTGAACATCTGCATTCAAAGCTTTCCCTACCCATGAGCCATTATTCTTTTTAATCATCTAGTCATTCAACAATTATTTATTAAGTATTGCTACAAACTGAATGTTTGTGTCCCCCTAGAATTGAAACCCTAACCCCCAATGTGATGGTTTTGGAGGTGGGACCTTTGAAAGGTGATCAAGTCATGAAGGTGGAGCCCTCATGAATGCAATGAGTGCTCTTATAAAAGAGACCGCAGAGCGCTCCCTCACCCCTTCTGCCACGTGAGGTTATAGCTAAAAGACAGCCATCTAGAAAGAAGCAGGCCGGTACCACACACCGAATCTGCTGGCACCTTGATCTTGGGCTTTCCAGCCTCCAGAAGTGTAAGAAATAAATTTCTGTTGTTGATAAGCCACCCAGGAAGCTGCTTGAACACAATAAAACAAGCACCTAGTAGGTGTCAGGTGCTAAGTCGGGCCCTGGGAATACAGTGGAGAGCAAGGCAGACAGAGCCCCATTCTCACAGAACTTACTGTAATTCTAAGCCTTAACCTTCGGGGGGATAAAAGATCATTTTGAGGCCCTGCTTGAAAGTTTTAGAGTATTCCTCAGAAAAACACATATCACTACAGATACATAACATTTTGCCCACATTCAGGGGGCTCAGAGAAGGTTCTCAGTGAGAACTTCTGTATTAAGTGAACTTTCTGATCCAGCCCTACTCATCCACGATCATTCCTGAAACCCTCCCTGACTAATCTAGCAGAGGCTGAGAGAAGCCTTTAACAAACTCCAGGACAAAAACACAGTAAAAAGTGCCTGATGCTGCAGGGGTACGGGAACCACTTGCATGGGTCACCGTCACATATGGTAAGCTGGTTTACTGGAAAACTCATTGGTTGACTTCCTGATGCAGGGGGGTCTCTGGTAAAATCTGAGCAGCCTGATCCCACATTTGAAATCTGTTTGCTCCTTCGATGTCTCCACTTGGCTTCACATGCTGGCCTTTGGTCTTCCAATGACCCTTGGGAGGGGTGTGGTGCCTCATGGGTGTCCATTTCCATTCTCTCTATGGCCCTGCAAGGCTCTGCCTCCCTCCCTGCACACAGGCCAAAACTGCTCCCTGTTCCCAGGAGCCTGTTCCAGGCCTGGCCTCCCTGCCCCTAGTTCATCCATGCTGGGCAGGAACACAAGCCTGCCATCATGCCTTTGCTTGTGTAGTTTCCCTGGATAGAAACCTCACCCTCCTCCTCAGCTCACCCTCCTCTGGGAAATCCAAATCCACCTATGTGGAATTTTCAATTATATACCAGTCCTTGGTACTCTCTCCTAGTCTGTAGTCATCGCCAACAGATGCCGGGAACATCTCAGGTGTCCTGTCTCTGCCCAGAGGATCGAAGCCCCTTGAAGGGAGGGGCCCTGTCTGACTCACCTTTGAATCTCCTAGAACCTAGCACAGTGCCTGGCACATAGTAGGTGCTCGGTGCATGTTGCTTTCTTCTTTGGGAAAATACAGACTCTGGAAAAAGAGGGATGGGGACAGAGCATGCTGAGAAGCTTGTGAAGAGGCTCAGGCACGCTAGCTGGGTCCCACGCCCTCAGCTGAGGCACTGTAGGGCTAACCTCCTGCTCTATGCACCCTAGCTGAACAGCTTAGGGTCAGATCCTCTGGACTCAAGTAGCCAGGTTCCATCAGAACAAAGAGCTAATAATCATCCTTGAAGGGACTTGTCTGTTACAGCCAATTTGAAAGAGCAATCTAATAGGCAATTCCTCAGGACCCACTTATGAAAACTCTGTTTTCTATTGCCTACTTTATGACTGAGCTCTGGCTAAGCTGTACCTGGGATCCCTTAATGAAGAGATTATTGACCCAGAAACCCAAGGGTACAATTAATCACGGCCTGGTCCATTCCACCACCCTTCTGTTCCTGGGGCTGTCCCAGAAACCAGCAGTTCAAAATCTGGCTGTATCCATGGCCCTCTCCCCTACCCCGCCATACACAGATCTCCACGTTCTTCCCTGTGTACTTCACCACCCCCGCACACCACGGAAATCTAAGGCCAGCAATTTTTTCAAGCTTTCATGACAGACAGGGTCCAAGGTCTCTGGGACTGTTCTAAAAAATCCTGAGTGCTTGAACTATCAGCTGGCAGACAGCGGGACCCAGGAGAGGCCAATATCTGAAATTAGTGGTTAACTCTCTGCCCTCTCTGTCACTCAATTTACATCCTGCATCTCCCTGACTCCTGGGATTTCAGGACTGGAAAGGATACTAGATTCCATTAGGAAGTGAGGAAACTAAGGCCCAAAAAAGCAAAGTACAAGGACACACAAGCAACTACTGGAACTTAAATCAAGATCTCCTGACTCCTGCTCCAGGGTTCTTCAGTTGTTAAGATTAAAATGAAAACTGAGCACCCAGTTGCACAGAACTCTGGGAGTGCCCTGCCCATGAGCTACAATCATAAAGCCTGATGGCAACGTCACTGCAAAAGACCCTAGAGCAGGGAGATTGCCAGCCAGGCTCGACAGGTAGACTGTGTTACTGAGAAGTCTCCAGGGGCTTCCTGGGACAAAGAGAGTGACAAGCAGGAGCTGGCATATCTGGTCTTCCTAAAATGGAGGCCTGAGCCAGCCCAGGCAGTAGCCAGGCCCTACCAGGCAGAAACAAATTCATCAAAGGGCCAGAGGACGGGACATTCTTCAAAGCCTGATTGAAAGGCAGCTCCCATCCATCCAGGCCCAGATACCAATCAATCCATAATCCAGGGGAGCAATCAACAAAATATTAGATGGATTCGGTCTCACTGGGGTGTCTTTATACACAAAAGGCCCACAGAAGCAGCCCACCCAACCTGTACAGGCCTTTGTAAAATGCCAATTAGCATAAATAAAACCTCTCAGATCTTGAGACAAGGCAGGAGAGCTGGTACAGTGAGGAGTAAAGGGCCTGGTTAGGCCCCAAGTCAGCCTCTGAACACCTATGTGAAATGAGACAATCACTTAACCACTTTTCACCTCAGTTGCGCTAAATGGGAAATAATGACTTCTGGTTAAGATGGCAGAGTAGTAATTAAGTTTGAAAACTTGTTGCAACAATGTTGCTAACCTTTTCTTGATACAAGAGAGACTATTCATTACCAATTTGTACCAACTGGACAAACAGTTAACCAAGTTTACTATTTGGAAGTGCTGAAAAGGCTGCAGGAAAAAGTTAGATGACCTGAACTTTTTGCCAACAATTCATGGCTCTTGCATCATGACAATGCCCGAGCTTACATGGCACTCTTTGAGGAAGTTTTTAGCCAGTAAACAAATAACTGTATTGGAACACCCTCCCTAGTCTCCTGATCTGGCCCCCAATGACTTCTTTCTTTACCCAAAAATAAAGGAAATATTGAAAGGAAGACATTTGGATGACATTCAGGACATCAAGGGTAATACGACGACAGCTCTGATGGCCGTTCCAAAAAAAGAGTTCCAAAACTGCTTTGAAGGGTGGACTAGGTGCTGGCATTGGTGCATAGCTTCCCAAGGGGAGTACTTTGAAGGTGACCATAGTGATATTCAGCAATGAGGTGTGTAGCACTTTTTGTAGGATGAGTTCACGAACTTAATTACCTGATCTCGTAGACACTATGGTCGCATCCTCCAACAACCACATCAAAATTACAGAACAACCATCATTAACAACAACCTGAAAACTAGCTGAACAGGATTCCTATAACTAAGGATATAAAGAAGCCACACTGAGACTGGTAGGAGGGGTGAAGATGTGGAAAGGACTAGTCCCACACCCATGGTGTGGAGGTTAAGAATCAAGAGGCAGGCCTAACTGAGTGGCTCAGTTGATTACCAGCTTGCTTAAGAGAGCGAGCTCTTAGCAACAGGGTTGCCAGTTCGATTCCCACATGGGCCAGTGAGCTGCGCCTGAGCTGAGTTGCCACTGAGTTGCCAACAGGTGGCATGATGGCTCAGCTGGTGAGAGCACATGCTCCTAACAGCAAGGTTGTCTGTTCAACTGGTGGGCTATGTCCGCCTGCAGCTAAAGACTGAACTTGGC
>NW_017732370.1:129034-130770 GCF_001890085.2 Hipposideros armiger | reverse complement strand
TAGGCCTAGGGGGCCCTGGGGCTTTTGCTAAGCTGCCTCAGGTCCAATACTGATGACAGCGAGCCTCGGTTGACAGTAAGGACAGCCCCACATGCCTCTAGGTAAAGCACAGGCAGCAGCCAACCACATATAGCCTTGTGGCTCTTACCAAGTAGCTGTGGTCCAGTCACAGGCAAGGCTGAAATTGGCCTGCATGGGAGACACTCCTAAGAGACACTAGAAACAACACACCCAGAGGCCAGCTTCAGACCACACCAAAGGTATGGTAGCCCCACAATGGCACAACCAAAGGGTGGTCTCAACAGGCCCAAAAGCCCATGGGGGCAAATCTCCTTCTGAGGGATCAGTCCCCACATATCAGATCATATGCTGTGCACATAGCCAATCCTCACAGTCAGCCAGCCTGGGAGACAATCCCACCCACTGACACACCAAAAGCAATCAAGGCTCAACTGCAAAAGAAGATAACACACAAAAACTCAAGGCACACTCCTGGAACACATGCCCAGGAGAAAAGAAAGAAAATGCCATTGGAACAGACATACTACATAAGGCCACTCAGCAAAGACTGAGAGACACAGGAAATCTACCTAATACACAGAAGCAAATACAGAGAGGCAGCTGAAATGAAAAAACAAAGAAACATGTCCCAAATATAAGAACAGGAGAAACATCCAGAAATAGAATTAAATGAAATGGAGGCAACCAACCCACCAGAGACAGAGTTTAAAACACTGATTATAAGAATGCTTATGGAACTTAGTGAGTTCAACAAACAGATAGTAAGCATAAATAATAACATAGAAACCATAAACAAGAACTAACCACAAATAAAGAATACAACAATAACTGAAATGGTGAATACACTAAAAGGAATCAACAGCAGATTAGATGAAGCAGGGGGTTGAATCAGTGATTGAGAAGACAAGGCAGCATAAAACACTCAATCAGAACAATAACAAACATTTAAAAATAATAATAATAAAATAAAGGAAGACAGTTTGAAAGACCTATGGGACATAATCAAGCACAACAACATTCACATCAAGCAGTACTGGAAGGAGAAGAGAGGGAGCAAGGCATTGAGAACCTATTTGAAGATATAATGACAGAAAACTTCCCTAGCCTGGTGAAGGAAATAGACATGCAAGCTCAGAAAGCACAGAGATTCCCAAACAAGATGAACCCCAACAGGCCCACACCAAGACACATCATAATTAAAATAGCAAACATTAAAGACAAAGAGAGAATCCTAAGAGCAGTAAGAGAAAGACAACCAGTTACTTAACAAGGAAGCTCCCATAAAACTATCAGTGAATTTCTCAACAGAAACTTTGCAGATCAGAAAGGAGTAGCAGGAAATATTCAAAGTTATGAAAAACAAGAGCCTACAACTAAGACTCCTCTATCTAGCAAGGCTATCATTTAAAATTGAAGGAGAGATAAAGAACTTCCCAGACAAGAAAAAGCTAAAGGAATTCATTACCAACAAGCTATTACAAGAAATGTTCAAATGATTTCTTTAAGCAGAAGAAAGGAGAAAACAAATAAAAAATGTGAATAATAAAATGGCAGTAACTTGGCATCCAAATTGGTAAGGAAAAAGTAAAACTGTCATTATATGCAGATGAGATGATACTATATATAGAGAACCCCAAAGACTCCACCAAAAAACTATTAGAACTGGTAAATGAATTTAGTAAAGTAGCAGGATACAAAATTAATATTCAGAAATC
>NW_017732370.1:113802-127104 GCF_001890085.2 Hipposideros armiger | reverse complement strand
GTACATTTATACAATGGAGTATTATTTAGCCATGAAGAAGAATGAAATCTTACCATTTGCAATGATATGGAAGGCCTTGAAAACATTATGCTAAGTGAAATAAGTCAGAAAGAGAAAGGTAAATACTATATGATCTCACTTATATGTGGAATCTAAAGAATAGAATAAATGAACAAATTAATCAGAACCAGTCTCAGAGATACAGAGAAAAAACTGAGGGTTGCTAGATTGGAGGGGGGTGGAGATGAGGGATAAGGTGAGGGGATTAGAAAGCACAAATGGGTAACCACAAGATTGCCATGGGCATACAAAAGACAATTTGGGGAATATAATCAATAATATCATAAAGATTTTGTAGGGTATCCGATGGACACTTGTCTCTTATTAGGAAGACCACTTCATGGATGGTATAGATGCCTAGCCACTGCAGTATACACTTGAAGCTGAAATTGAATAATAATGAATGTCAACTATAATTTAATATATATACATAGTCACAGGATGTGGAGTACGGAATAGGGAATAGAGTCAGTGGAATTGTAAGAGCTATATATGATATCAGAAGGGTAGTAGACTGGGGGAGGGGTTATCATTTTGTGAGGGGTATAAATGTATGACTATTACATTGTTTTGTACACCTGAAACTAATTTTTAAAAATGGCAGTAACTATGTTCCTATCAATAATAAATTTAAGTGTAAATGGATTAAGTGTTCCAATCAAAACACATAGGGTAGCTGAATGGTTAAGAAAATAAGACCCATGCATATGCTGTCTATAAGAGACACACCTCAGATCAAGAGACACACACAAACTGAAAGTAAAGGCATGAGAAAAGATATTTCATGAAAGTAGAAACAAGAAAACAAAACTGAAGTAGCAATACTTACAACGGACATAATAGATTTTATAACAAAGGCTATACTAAAAGACAAAGAAGGACATTACATAACAATAAAGGGGTCAATCCAACAATAGGACATCACCCTAGTAAACATTTATGCACTCAACATAAAAGCACCTAAATATATAAAGCAAATATTGACTGACACAATGGCAAAGATCAACAGTAACACAATTATAGTGGAAGACTTTAACACCCCACTGACACCAATGGACATATCTTCCAGACAGAAAATCAGCATGGAAACAGTAGCCTTAAATGGCACACTAGACCGAATAGATTTAACAGATTTTTTTTAAAGAGCATTTCACCTTTAAGCAGCAGAATATACATTCTTTTCAAGGTATATTTTCCAAGATAGACTACATGTTAGGCCACAAAGCAAGTCTCAATAAATTTAAGAAGACCAAAATTATATCAAGCATCTTCTCTGATCACAGTGGTATGAAACTAGAAATCAATTATAAGAAGAAGTAAAAAAAAAACCTGAAAAACTCACAAACACATGGAGGCTAAATAACATGCTACTAAATTATGAATGGGTCAACAATGATATCAAGAAAGAAATCAAAAGATACCTCAAGACAAACAAAAATGAAAACACAATGACCCCAAATCTATGGGACACAGCAAAGGCAGTCCTAACAGGGAAGTTCATAGCAACGCAGGCCTACCCCAAGAAACAAGAAAAATCTCAAACAAACAGTCTAACTTTATATCTAAGGGAACTGGAAAAAGAACAGCAAACAAAGCCCAAAGTTAGTACACAGAAGAAAATAATGAAGATCAGAGCAGAAATGAACAAAATAGAGACTAAAAAAAAAAAAAAATCAATGAAACCACAAGCTGGTTTTTTGAAAAGATAAATAAAATTGACAAACTTTTAAACAGACTCATCATGAAAAAAAAAAAAGAACCCAAATAAATAAAATCAGAAATGAAAGAGGAGAAGTGACAATGGACACCACAGAAGTACAAAAAATTTTAAGAAATACTGAGTAACTATATGCCAACATATTGGACAATCTGGAAGAAACGGATAAATTCCTAGAAGTATACAATCTTCCAAGGCTGAATCAAGAAGAAACAGAAAATCTGAACAGACCGAATACTACCAACTAAATTGAATCAGTCATCAACAAACTCCCAATAAACAAAAGTCCTGGACCAGATGGCTTCACAGGTAAATTTTACCAAACATTCAAAAAAGAATTAAAACCTATTCTACTCTATTACAAAAAGTACTAGAGGAGAGAAGGCTCCAAAGTTCATTTTACAAGGCTACCATTACCCTGATTCCAAAACCAGACAGAGACATTATGAAAAAGGAAACTATAAGCCAACATCCACAGTGAACATAGGTGCAAAAATCCTTAACAAAATATTAGCAAACTGAATTCAGCAACATATGAATCAGATCATACATCACGATCAAGTGGGATTCATTTCTGGTATGTAAGATTGATCCAATATCCACAAATGAATCAACGTGATACACCACATGAACAAAAGAAAAACAAACATCATATGGTTATAAATACAGAGAACAAGCTGATGGTTGCTAAATGGGAGGGGTGTTGTGGGGAGTGAGAAAGGATTAGGAAGCACAAATTGGTAGTTACAAAATAGTCTCAGGGATGTAACATACAGTATGAGGATATAGCCAATAATACTATAAAAATTATGTATAGTGTCAGATGGGTACTAGACTTTTCAGGGGGATCAGTTCATAAATTATATAAATGCCTATACACTGTACACCTGAAACTACTTTAAAATAATATTGGTAGTCACAGAATACTGACATGGATGTCAAATAAGGTATGGGGAATTTAATCAATAATGTTGTGAAGACTATGTAGGGTATCAGATGGATACTGGATTTAATGGGAGGATCACTTCATAGATTATATAAATGCCTAACCACTGCACTGTACACCTGAAACTAATATAAAATAATATTAACTCTCAACTACAATTAAATATATGTATATATATTTATGTCAACTACAAAAAAATATATATATATATATAATCAAGGGGGGTACAGTACAGCAAAGGAATATATAGTCAGTGTTATTTTAATAGCTATGTACAATGTCAGATGAGTAGATTTGGTGGGGTTACCACTTTGTGAGGGGTGAAAAATGTCTATTATGTTATTTTGTAAACCTGAAGCTAATAATACATACATACATACATACANCGGTTCAGATCCCACATATGAGGGCCAGTGACACTGCCCTCTACAGCTAAGATGCTGAACAACAGCTCAACCTGGAGCTGGGCTGCCGTGAGTCGACTCCAACGGCGTAGGCTGCAGCCCCTGTTGCAGTGGGTTGCCATGGGCTACCATGTGTAGCCAGCAGCCAGCGTGAGTGGCCAGCAGCTGTAGTGAGTGGCCGTCCAGAAGCCGGCAACTGATGTGCCTCGCCCAGGAAGAGCACAATGATGGTGCCAACTTGGGCCAGTGAAGCAACGTCCTCCACAACTAGACTGAAGAACAAAAGGGTAGCAACTTGTCTGTTCCCCTTCCCCCAATTTCCCAATAAAAATCTTTAAAAAAATAAAAAATAAAAAATAAATGAGTTGTCAATGAGATTAAGCAAGAAAACAAAAGATACATGGAAACAAATAACAATGAAAACACAATGACCCCAAATTTATGGGACACGGTAAAAGCAGTTCTAGAAGGGAAATTTATACCAATACAGGCCCACCTCAAGAAACAAGAAAATATCAAATAAACACTCTAACCTTACACCTAAAGGAACTAGAAAACAAAGAATAAACAAAGCCCAGAGTGAGTATAAGGAAGGCAACAATAAAGATCAGAGCCAAAATAAATTAAATAGAGTGTAAAAAAGCAATAAAAAAGATCAAGGAAACCAAGAGCTGGTTCTTTAAAAAGATAAACAAAATTGGTAAACCTTTAGCCAGACTCATTAAGAAAAAGAGAGAGCGGTCCCAAATAAATAAATTCAGAAATAAAACAGGAGAAGTGATAACCGAAAAAACAGAAATACAAAGGGATATACAAACACACAATGAACAATTATATCCTGACAAATTTGACAACCTGGAAGAAATGGATAAATTCCTAGAACTATAATCTGCCAAGGATGAATCCAGAAGAAACAGAAAATCTAAACAGACCAATAACTGCTAATAAAATCAAATTGATAATCAAAAAACTCCCCAAAGCCCTTGGCCAGATGGCTTTGCAGGTGAATTTTACCAAACATTCAAAGAAGAATTAATACCTATCCTTCTCAAAATATTCCAACAAGTTGAAGAGGGGCAAAGGCTGTCAATCTCATTTTATGAGGTCAGCATTACCTTGATAACAAAAGCAGACAATGACATTACAAAAAAAAAAAAAAGAAAAAAAAAAGAAAATTATAGACCAATATCCCTCATGAACATAGATGCAAAAATCCTGAACAAAATATTATCAAACCCAATTATGCAATACAGTAAACATATCATACACTATGATCAAATGGGATTTTTTTTCAGGGATGCAAGACTGATTGATGCATTATCTGCAAATCAATTAAGGTTATACACCACATAAAAAAAATGAAGGATAAAAATCACATGATTATTTCAATAGATGCAGAAAAAGCATTTGACAAAATCCAATATCCATTTATGATAAAAATTCTTAGCAAAGTGGGAATAGAGGAAACATACCTCAACATGATAAAGGCCATACATGACAAACCCACTGCTAACATCATACTCAATAGTGAAAAGCTATATTTTTAAGATCAGGAATAAGACAAAACTGTCCACTTTCACCACTTTTATTCAACATAGTAGTAAAAGTCCTAGCCACAGCAATCAGATAAAATAAAAGGCACCCATTGGAAAGGAAGAAACAAAACTGTTATTATTTGCAGATGACATGATTATATAAAAAACCTGAAAAAAATCCTCCCAAAAAACTATTAGAATTGATAAATGAATTCAGTATAGTAGCAAGATACAAAATTAATATTCAGAAATTGGTTTCATTTTTTTTACACCAATAACAAATTATTAGAAAGGGACATTAAGAAAATAAACCCATTGAGATATGTCCAAGGTGGCTGATTAGGTAAACGCTATGCCTACTGCCTCCCAAGATCACACCAAAATTACAAATAAATTATGCAATAAACAACCTCAAAAATCATCTGAAGACTAGATGAACAGAACCCCTATAACTAAGGGTATAAAAAAGAGGCCACATCAAGACTGGTAGAAGGGGTGGAGACATGGAAAGGGCTGACCCCAAATTCACAGATAGTGATTGAGCAGTGGGAGGGACACCTCGGTGGCAGAGCTCCCCCAGAAAGAAGAAGGGATCCCAGTCCCACACTGGGCTCCCCAGCCCAGAAGTCCTGTGCCAGGAAGAGGAGTTTCGACAACATCTGGCAGTGAAATCAGCAAGGTCTCTGTTTGCCCATCCCGGTGAGACAGAAGGTGGCTGGAAAACCAGACGCCCTCTTGTGAAGCCCACACACAGACTCTCTCTTCAAAACACTCACCTGGTCTCCAGTGGAGAGGCAGCAACTTGAGAGGCATTGGACTCATACAGGGAAAGACTAGGTTGTGTGGCTCCGAGTTGAGAACTGGAGGAAAAGGAGCCATAATCCCTGTGTGGAGCCTGTTTCACGTGTAGCCTATAGGAGGGCACCATCTTTTCTATGTTGAACTCTCCTCCAAAGGGCCAAATCTGAGACCCCACTGGTCTGACGAAAACAAGCGTGTGCACCGCCTTGTTGACGCCATGGGTCCCCGCCATGCATGGCTGGTGTTGCATTGCCCAGAGCACTCTGGGCTGCTGAGGGCTGACTCTGCCCCCACAGGCTGCAGAGGCCTTCTACAGCAGTGGACAGCCTGCAACAGCCCAGGAACAGCTGGTGATGGACAGTGACCCAGATCCTGTGCTTCAGCCTTTCTTTGGCAACTCTCGGGGACCTGCAAACCAGAGGCAAGCGGTGGCTGTCCGCAGTGCTCTAAGGACATTTTTTTGCAAAGTGGTCATGGGCCTGGCACCAGTGCAAGAACTGAAACTGCATTAACTTTGTAAAAACTACCACCTGTACCCTGTAGNCCCACATGGGCCAGTGAGCTGCGCCTGAGCTGAGTTGCCACTGAGTTGCCAACAGGTGGCAGGATGGCTCAGCTGGTGAGAGCACATGCTCCTAACAGCAAGGTTGTCTGTTCAACTGGTGGGCTATGTCCGCCTGCAGCTAAAGACTGAACTTGGCACCTTAAACTGAGCTGCCACCTGGGTGGCTCAGGGGATTGAGCGTGCGCTCTTAACAATGAGGCTGCCAGTTTGACTCCCTCATGGGATGGTGGTTACGCCCACCTACAACTAAAATTGAACACAGCACCTTGAGCTGAGCAGCTGTGAGCTGCCTAAGGGCAGCCAGATGGCGACTGGACTTGCAGCTGAGCTTGCTGCACCCTCCACAACTAAGATCGAAGGTCAGCAACTTGGCTGTTCCCCTTCCCCAATTCCCCAACACTGTTCCCCTCCCCCAATTCCACAATAAAATCTAAAAAAAAAGAATCAAGAGGGATATCTTGTTGCAGAGGTGCCACTTGAGGAGCTAGGGGTCTTAGTCCAACACTAGGCTCTCCAGCCTGGGGTACCAGTACCTGGAATAGAAGTCCCTATACCATCCGGCTGTGAAAACCAGCAGGGTTTTTGTCTGAGAAAGACAATAGGCTGCTGGAGAATGAGACTCTGCAGGTCTTAAAGGGCCCACACATAAACTCACTTACAAACTCACTTGCTCAGAGCTCCAGAGAAGGGGAAGATCGAAAAGCACCAGAGACATAAGGGGAGAAACGGAATTGTCCAGCTTCAGGACAATGCTGGAGGGGCAAGGTTCAGGAGAAGTGCTGGCATGCGCTCTTGTTCCTTTATTGAGCTCTGTAGGCATGGGGGGGGGTCAAATCTGAGCACTTCATTAATCTGGCTAACACCTTCACTAGAACCTGGTGATTCCCTGAGACCCCACCCCATCCAACAGGCATGCCCAGTTCAATCCTCTTTCAGTGGCTTTTCCACACAATTGGGCTGCTTCACTTGTGGTGTGGACTTTACTAAAAGTTCTCAAAGGTATACAAACCCCAAACAAGCAATGGTAGGCCTTGACGTGCCATGTACTGCTTGATAACCTGGCATTCATGGTGGCTGGCCTCAGCTCACATTACTGTACCCAACAAAGGGTCCCAAGCCCAGCACTAGTAGCAGCTAGCCTCATGTCAAAGCATAGCTTTGCCCAGCACAACAGCAGCCAACCAAAAATTCTTGGTAGCATCTACCAGGTGGCCCTAGGTCAGGCTCAGGCAGTGGCTGACACTGGCTTGCACCAGAACCCATCCGAAGAAGCCACAGAAACAACACACTGGATGACTGGCTTCAGACCAGCATACAACCAGCTCCACAAATGATACAACCAAAAGGAGGACCCAGCAGGCACCAGAGCCCCACTAAAGTAAATCCCACTCTGTATGTGAGACTCCGCACAAGAGCTCATCCACTATAGTCATGGACAATCCTCACAGCCAGTCAGCCTGAGGGTCAACCCCACCCACTCACTGCCAAAAGCAATCAAGGCTCTCTTACAAGAGGGCACATTTAACCCACACAAGCGACAAACTAGAGCACCTGGTTCAGGTGATTAGGGAGACTATGCCACTGGGCCCAACAGGACACCTGCTACATAAGGCCACCCTGCCAAGACTGTGACACATAGCAGATCTACCTAATACATACACACAAACACAGCCAAAATGAGGATACAAAGAAACATGTCCCAAAAAGAAGTACAGGACAAAACTCCAGAAAAAGAACTAAAAATGGAGGTGAGTAATCTATGACTTACAGAGTTAAAAATACTGGTTATAAGGATGCTTAATGAACTTGGGGGAAGAAGAGATGATCTGACTGAGAACCTATACAAAGAGATAAAAATCATAAAAAGAACCAGTAAGAAGTGAAGAATACAATAACTGAAATGAATACATTAAAGGGAATCAACAGTAGATTAGATGAAGCAAAGAACTGAATTAACGATTTAGAAGATAAGGTGCAGAAAACACCCAATCAGAACAGCAAAAAGAAAAAAGAATCCCCCCCCCAAAAAAAATTATAATAGTTTAAAGAGTCTCTGGGACAACATCAAGCATATCAACATGTACATCATTGGGGTGCCAGAAGGAGAAGAGTGAGAGAAAAGGAATGAAAACCTATTTGAAGAAATAATGACTGAAAATTTCCATAACCTGGTGAAGGAAATAGACAAACAAGTCCAGGAAGCTCAGAGTCCCAAATAAGATGAACCCAAAGAGGCCCACACCAAGACACATCATAATTAAAAACCAAAGGTTAAAGACACCGAGAGAATCTTAAAAGCAGCAAGAGAAAAGCAGTTAGTGACATAAAAGGGTGCTCCCATAAGATTGTCAGCTGATTACTCAACAGAAACTTTACAGGCCAGCAGGGACTGGAATGAAATATTGAAAGTGATAAAAAGCAAGGAACTACAACCAAGATTACTCTGCCCTATAAGGGTATCGTTTAGAATCAAATGAGATATAAAGAATTTCCCAGATAAGAAAGAAACTAAAGTTCCTCACCACTAAACCAGTATTACAAGAAATAGTAAAGGGACTTCTTTAAGAAATGAAAAGATAAAAATATGAATAAGAAAATACAGAAAAGAAAAAAGTTCTGGCTGGAAGAGGATAACACATAATAAAAGCAGTAGATCAACCAACTATAAAGCTAGTACAAAGTTTAAAAGGCAAAAGAAGGAACAGCACATGCAATTAAAACAATAAATTAAGGGGTTCATACAACCAGACTCAGAAAAAGAAGTAAAAATTAAATAATAATAAAAGCATAAAAGTGGAGGGGCTGAGTAAGAATTGTAGTTATCTTAGAATGTATTCAAACATAAGTGACTATCAATTTAAAAATAGACTGCTATAAATGTAACTTGGTATATAGGAAGCACATGGTAACCACAAACCAAAAATCTACAAGAGATTTACAAACAAACAAACAGACACTAGAGGATCCCAAACTCCACACTAGAAAGTCATGATCATACATGAGAGGAGAGCAAGACAGTAAGTAAGAAATAGAAAAAAACCACAAAAACATTCAGAAAGCAATTAATAAAATGACAATAACTACATACCTATCAATAATTATTTTACATGTAAACGGACTAAATGTGCCAATCAAAAGACAGAGAGTAGCTGACTGCATAAAAAACCAAGACCACACTGTGTGGCTGAATGGATAAAAAAACAAAACCCATATAAATATATATATATATTTACACATACTGCCTCCAAGAGACCCACTTCAGACGAAAAGACATACACAGGCTAAAAATAAAGGGATAGAAAAAGATTTTTCATTCAAATAGAAATGAAAAAAAAAACAACAAAACAGCTCAGGTAACAATACTTATATCAGACAAAATAGACTTTAAAACAAGGGCTGTAACAATAGACAAAGGGGCATTTCATAATGACAAAGAGATTAATCCAAAAAGAAGACATAACTGTTGTAAACATCTATGCAACCAACATAGGAGCACCTAAATATAAAAAGCAAATATGGATGGACATAAAGGGAGAGATCAACAGTAATAATGTCACAGTAGGGGACTTTAACACCTCATTGAAATCAATGGAGAGATCATCCAGATGGAAAATCAATAAGGAAATAGTGGACTTAAGTGACACATTAGACCAAATGGACATAATTGTTATTTTCAGGACATTTCACCCAAGAGCAGCAGAAAATACATTTTTCTCAAGTGCACATAGGACATTTGCAGGATAGACCACATGTGAGGCCACAAAAGCAATTCTCAATAAATCTAAGAAGACTAAAATCATATCTAGCAACTCCAATCAAAATGTATGAAAACCAGAAATTCATTATAAGAAAACTGAAAAACACACAAAAACATGGAGGCTAAATAACAAGCTACTAAAAAATAAATGGGTTGGGCCGGTCGGGTGGTGCGTTGGTTAAGAGCTGGCTTGGGACGCCAGAGGGCCCCGGTTCAGATCCCACATATGAGGGCCAGTGACACTGCCCTCTACAGCTAAGATGCTGAACNAAGAAGATACAAATAAATGGAAATACATACCATGCTCATGGATAGGAAGTGTTAATATAGTTAAAATGTCCATATTACACAGAGCAATCTATAGATTCAATGCAATCCTTACCAAAATACCAATGGTGCTTTTCACAGAACTAAAACAAATAATCCCAACATTTATTTGGAACCATAAAAGACCCCGAATAGCTACAGCTTTCCTGAGAAAGAAGAATAAAACTGGAGGTATCACACTACCTGATATCAAATTATACTACATGGCCATAGTAATCAAAACAGCATGGTACTGGCATAAAAGCAGACACATAAATCAATGGAAGAGAATAGAAAGCCCAGAAATAAATCCATGCCTATCTGGTCATTTAATCTATGGCAAAGGAAACAAGAATATACACTGGGGTAAAGACAGTCTATTCAATAAATGGTGCTGGGAAAACTGGACACATACATTCAAAAAAATAAAACTGGACCATCTTATGCCATATACAAGAATAAACTCAAAATGGATTAAAGACTTCAATGTATGACCTGAAACCATAAAACTAGAAGAAAATATAGAAAGTAAATTCTGAGACATTATCCTTAGTAATAGTTTTACTGATGTATCTCCTTGAGCAAGGGAAACAAAAGAGAAAAGAAAGAAATGGGACTATATATCAAACTAAAAAGTTTTTGCTGAGCAAAGGAAACCATCAACAAAATGAAAGGACAACCTATTGAATGGGAGAGATATTTGCCAATGTTACACATGAGAAAGAGTTAATATCCAAAATTTATAAAGACCTCATACAACTCAACACCAAAAAACCCAAACAATCCAATTAAAAAATGGGCAGAGGACCTGAATAGGCATTTTTCCAAAGAGGACATACTGATGGCCAACAGACACATGAAAATATGCTCAGCATGACTAATCATCAGGGAAATGCAAACTGAAACCATAATGAGATATCACCTCACAACTGTCACAATGACCATCATCAATAAATCAACAAATAACAAATGGGTATGTGAAGAAAAGGGAACCCTGGTGCGCTATTAGTGGTACAGTAAATTGATGCAGCCACTATGGAAATGTTTGGTGGGTCCTAAAAAAATTAAAACTACCATGTGACCCAGCTACTCTACTTCTGGGCATTTTGCCAAAGAAATCCACAACACTAATTAAAACAACAACAAAAGAAAACTTATATACCCCTATGTTTTTTGCAGCATTATTTACAATAGCCAAGCTATGGAAGCAACCTAAGTGTCTACTGATAGATGAATGGATAAAGAAGATGTGGTACATTTATACAATGGAATATTACTCAGCCATAAAAAAGAATGCTATCCTACCATTTGCAACAACATGGATGGATCTGGAAGGTGTTATGCTAAGTGAAATAAGTCAAACACAGAACGAAAAATACCATATGATCAGACTTATATGTGGAATCTAAAGTACAAAATAAACAAACAAACGTAACAAAAACAAACTCATAGATACAGAAAACAAATTGATGGTTGTCAGATGGAAAGGGGTTTGGGAAGAAGTGTGAAAAAAGGGGAAGGGGTTAAAAAGTACACTTTGCCAGTTATAAAATCAGTCACAGGGATGTAAAATACAGCATAGGGAATATAGTCAGTAATACTGTAATAACTATGTATGGTGTCAGATGGGTACTAGACCTATTGGGGTGATTACTCCATAAGTTATATAAATGTATAAATGTATAATTACTATGTTGTACAGCTGAAACTAATATAATACTATATGTCAATGGTAATTGTGAAATTAAAAAAGTGAAAAAAAGAGTAGCTTTTTAAGATGAAAGTCTAAGAAATTGTACAAGCCTGACATCATGAACTGTTTGCCCATGAACTGCTCTTCATCTGTGCCTTATGTATACAAGATGTTAAAGAAGGTGCTAAAAATGAAGCCCATGGTTGCTTTCATCCATGAACTGGTTACTAGTCATGAACTTTGGTCTGGAAAACATCTTTGAAAAAATTCTCATTGACTGTCTTTATTTTGACCAGAATTTAATTTCAGTTTGATCGCTAAGATCATTGGAACTATTACTGTCAAGTCAAGGACATCTCACCTCACCTCAACTCTCTCCTCCTCTGCCCTCTCCTCTTCTTCCCTCCCCTCCCTCCCCCCACTTCTCCTCCTATCTGGAATACTGTCATGTGAGCTCTGTACATGCATTGTATTAAATTCTCCATTGTGTGGCTTCTGATCAGGCTCCTTACATTGTGTCACTTGTCATTCCCTTATATCCATTGAGGCTCTCACTCACTATTTTTAGACTATGACTCTTTTATGTTATTTTAGAAACCAGTGCATAGACCTGTGTCTGTATAGGGATTAGAATCTGGACTATTTTTTTCCCAAACTATCATCATTCCATTGATTTTCCCACCTATCTAAGTGGGTGATAATAAGTGTAATTCCATTCCAGATTCCCCCTTTTATATTTTTAAACTCCTTTAATGTCAATATAAACCATGGCATGTGAAGCAAGGGATGCCAATATAGGTAATTTCTATAGGCAGGTTTTTTTTGTATGTAAATCCCACCAAAACTTATAATTTTTGAGTTATAGCTGTTAATTCAAAAATTATGTTATCGATAGTACGGTCTGTTTTAATTGTTTAAAGGAGCTTTCCATATATATTAACTCAATATTTTTCCATGAGTCAAACTTTTAAAGACATTTAACAAAATTTAAGTAATCATCACATAGTTTAAGACTGGCTTAATATTTATAGTTAAATTATTGTAAGGAGAGGTAGAACAACTGCTTTTAGAGATGAATATCTTAATTTGAACCTTAACTCAATTAATTTAAATATATTGCACATCTGATCTTTCAGGCAAGGAGTAGAAATAATGTTTTCTCAGCTAAATCCAAACAATTAATAGCTTAAATTTTTAAAAAATATAATTGAAAATAAAAAGAATAACGGTACCTATTTTGTGAAACACCAAGAGGACTAAGAGGAGATATGCAGGAAAAGCATTTAGCCTGTTGCCTGAAACACAGGAAACCCTCAGTAAGTATCATTTGTTGGTAGTTTTAGTATATCAGATCACTGCCAGTCTCGTTGGGAAACAAAAATTGTAGACATGCTCCTAAACCTAGAGGGTAGCTGGCATCTATGTGTTAGTGGGTTATGGCCATAGGAGCTGCCCTTACCCCAGTGGGCCAAGCACAATCTGGGCTCTATGTCGGTTTGGAGTGGCCAGGAGAAGCCA
>NW_017732370.1:112135-113607 GCF_001890085.2 Hipposideros armiger | reverse complement strand
TCTTCCATGGCCCCTAGTGGAACTGGGTCTGGTTTCCCACAGGGATAACCTGCTTTATTGTCTTCTTTCCTTTCACTGTCTCACTTCTTAGGCAAATGGTGGTTTCCTGGGGTTACCTCCTAAGTAACTCCTTGCCATTACATCTTCATCTCAGGTCTGCTTCTGGGGAAGCCAAGCCTAAAACAGGGTGTAGGCCAGGCATTGCAATGAGGGTCCGTCTGATCACCATGCAGAGGGAAGGAGGGAGGCAAGAAGTAGGAAGCTAGGGAGGATGTGGGCAGAGCCTACTTAAGGAAAGGAGAAGGTTAAGGAGGAGAGGGTAAACCTACCAATAAGACAAAAACTCCTAAGAGAAAACAGACTATCTTCCACTGAGTCAAAGCAGAACAGAGTGTATTTGAGCTCACATATTCCCTAGTTCTAGGCTGCAGCAGAGCTGGCAACTTTGCCAGAAGGGTTTATCAGGCCAGTTTTTAAATGCTACAGGTATCTGGAGACAATGAACATATTCCCTACTTCTAGGCTGCAGCAGGGCTGGCAACTTTGCCAGAAGGGTTTATCAGGCCAGTTTTAAATGCTACAGGTATCTGGAGACAATGAACGGGGCAGCATGAAGAAAGTTCCTCCTGCATCAGGCTCTTAAATCCTTCCCCTGAATTTAAGACATGCATTCAGAACTCAGGAGCTCTGGTGCCTCAGAACCAGGGTCACCTTCCAACCAAGGTTAGAATCATAAAAGTCCTGGCATGGGAAGACACGGAGGGCACCTCCTCCAAGTCCCATCTGATACATTAATCCCTGCCCATTATTTCTGTAGCACCCTCAAGGGGAATATAAACAATGTGTGTCTGTGTACAGGTATATATACAAATATGTGTGCATACACACATGCACAAGCTTACACATTCTCTTCCTTTCTCTCTCTCCCTCTCTCTCTCTCTCTCTCTCTCTCTCTCTCTCTCTCTCTCTCTCAGCTGCCCTGCCCTCCTGCTCAATTCCCCCAGTGTTGCTTGCCTAGTACATTCTATTCACACATTGTGCCACACAGATTAAGGGGCTTAGCTCTTATCAAGAACTTTGTATCTCCAAAGCGCTTACCAACACTAGCTAATTAAACAGCCACAGTCCCCTTTCCCTCAGCTGTACTGTGTATAAATCTTAGGAAATGAATTAACAAGACCCTGGTTCTAATCCTGAGGGGAGCCATGCCTCCTTGTACAAAATGCAGAAATAGTTTTTATGATACCCCACATAAGAGATAATAAAGTAACAGAGGGTATAAGAAACTTACCCAAGGTCAGCTAGCTATTAACTGACTGAGCTGGGCTGTAAACTTAGGCCTCTCCAACTCCAGAACCTACGCTCTCTTAAACAATACTATATACAGATGTTAGCTGTTGTTCTCATCACTTTCACATTCCAAGATGAAAGGCAGAGACCAACCGTTCCATTCTTGGATAACTGTTTCTCTC
>NW_017732370.1:106662-107660 GCF_001890085.2 Hipposideros armiger | reverse complement strand
AAGTGACTATAGGACAAGATAAAGGAACAAGTATGTCAGAAGAATGAACCAAATATTCTGGGAGTAGTTCAGAAAAGATGGGATAAGCAAGGAAAGCTTTGTAAAAACAGCAGGGCTTTAGCTGCAGTTGGCCCCATAAGAAAGTAAGCTGGGTCACAGACTCCCTCCCCATCACTAGGAGTGGATGTTGTAACCCCAAAAGCAGTGTTCCTTGCACAGCAAGAAGAACTTAGGGTTAATCTTCAAAAATGAGAAGCTGGTATCTTCACACCCACTGGCTTCCTTCCATGCTGTGCTTAGTAGGCCCAGAGCTAGATCACTCATTCATTCCATGAACAATTACCAAAGACTGGTGCTGAGGGTAACCAGAGAGACAGAGGCACAGTCTCTGCCCTCACTGAGCTTATAGTCAGATGGGGGACAGGGATGAGCAAATTCCAGCAACAACACAGATGGGTAAGTGCTTGTATGGGTAAGTGCTTGCACGGCACACAAAAGAGGGTGAAATCCAGACTGGGGTGGTGGGCAGCGAGGTGATAAGCCCAGAGGAGGTGATGGCTAATCTGAATCCTGAAAGACAGGTAGGGGGTAGGTATGCAGGCTGTAACTGTGAAAGCAAGTGATGGTGATAACAGTGACAACAATTAACTATAACACACCATCATTTTCTGAGTGCCTCCCTTGCTTTGTGTCAGAAACTATACTTGGTACTGTACACACACACATGTATGCACACATTAATTATTATTTTTGAGTATGTGTGTTTAGGATGTGAGTGATTCTTACAATTTAATTACACTACATATTAAATATTATTATTCCTGTTTGATAAATGGGGACACTGAGGCCCAAAGAGATTAAATGGTATTCTCACACCTGCACAGCCAGTGAGAGGCAGAGCTGGGATTCAAATCTGTTCCCATTCTACCTGCCATTCTACACTTTGGAACTATAGACTTGAGTTCAGAACTGAATTCTTCCTTGGCCTCTTGGACAAC
>NW_017732370.1:103084-104473 GCF_001890085.2 Hipposideros armiger | reverse complement strand
CTGACCATAGTTAAAAACCCACACAGGTCATCAAAACCTATGTGGTACTTTGAAATGATCAGCTGTTTGAGTCTCACAACTCAGGAGGTGGAGGAGGTGGGCATCATCACTTCCTCCACAATGAGGAAAAGTCTCAGAGGGGTTAGGAGCATGGTCAAGGTCACGCTCTCAGTAGGGGGGAGGCAGAGACCATGTGTGTTAATGACGACACAGCATTCAGCCCTGGAACACACACACACTCATGATAAGGCAGAGTCTACAGACTCCTGGCAGAGTGCAACCAGCGGGGCTGGGCCCTGACAGCCACTCCAAATATGCCACGCCCCCCTTAGCCTAGCAATTTTGAGCACTGTTAAGGCTTCCCTGCAAGCTGCCACCCATCTGTCTCTTCTATGCTAAGCCCACTGCTACATTCCAGACCAGGGCCGAGAATGCCTGCACCAGCTTCCTTCCTGCCTCTCCTCTCTCCTCTCTTGCACACCAGTTCCAGAATAATCTCCTAAAATGCCATATTGACCTTGATACTTCCTTGCTCATAAATTTCAAACAACTAGCTGCTTCTGCTCTCTGGCTTCAGCCCCCACCACTTAGCTGAAAATACAGCCCCCACCAAAGGCCCAGTGACCTCTTCATTGCCCAGTTGACACTTTTTCGTCCTCACCTTACTGGACCCTTTTCTCAGCAGCATCTGTTATTTCCAGCTACTTCCTTTCGGTAAATCACCTCCCTGGGTTTCTGTGGTCTCACTAGATTTTGTTTGTCCTTCCTCCTCTCTGGTTACTCTTCCATTGACTTTTGGGCTTTCTTCCTCAGCTTGCTCCATAAATTCTTGTGTTTCCAGCTCTTTCCTCCATCATCGGCCCTTCTTACCCTTTTTATAACTATAAGTGACTTAATCTGAGCCCATGGGTTTGGCTGCATCTGTACTCAAATGCAGATTCCATCAATAAACAGCTTACTAGATGTTTCCATGTGGCTGTCTTATAGGCACCCCAAACTCAACATGTCCAAACTCAATCAATCATCTTTCTTTCTGTCCCCAAATGGTTACTCCTCCCAAGTTGTCTCTGAATGGCATCATGACTCAGCCAGTTGTCCTGGGGATCATCCTCAATTTCCCCATCTCCCTCACCCACTGTACAGAGGCCAACAGTAGTGAAAGCACCATCCACCATTCCTGTACTGCAAGCACCTGTGACTCCCTGAGGGCTTCCTCCTATAGGCCACAGTGCTGGGGACTTAAACATGCATGCATCTCCCAGCTAATGTGGAATGGGAACTAGATGATGAGAACCCCAGCTTCCTGACCCTTCAGATGGGACACCTCAAAGGTGTGTTCCCCATTGTCTTCCCAAGACCCCAGCAGGATTGAGTCCCATGTGTCCAAGC
>NW_017732370.1:99229-100529 GCF_001890085.2 Hipposideros armiger | reverse complement strand
TTGATGGTTGCCAGATGGAAGGGGCTTGGGAGTGGGTGAAAAGGGAAAGGGATTAAGAAGTACAAATTTGTTGTTACACAGTAGTCATGGAGATGTAGGCTATAGCATAAGGAATACAGTCAATAATACTGTAATAACATTTCTCTTTTACATAAACTTCACAAAGCCCCTATGCTCTTAAGTAGTACTTGTCCTATTTAACTGATGAGGAAAATAAGTCTCAGGCAGAGTTTGACACTTGTGCCTAATTCTATTCTATCTGCTTCCAGAGGGCAGGAGACCTGCCCACCCTTCTGCTGTAAGGCCAGGCAGTACATGGCATGTGGCCAGTCTTCAAATATTTGTGGCACTCCCAGACTCCCTTAAATACCTGTTTGGATGTTTAACACCCTTCACAGACAAGTAACATGCTCTTGTATCCCAGAGGTCCCCAAACCTGTCTGGTCATCAGAATCACTTGAGGAATTTTTTTTTCTTTACTGTTAGATAACTTATAAAACTTTATAGTTATTTACCTTTGCTCTAACAGCTGTCCCACTGGATAGTATCAATCTTCTGAATTTTTTAAAAAATGTATTAGTTTCAGGTGTACAAACAATGCAATAGTTATACATTTTACCCTTCACAAAGTGATAACCCCCATCCCCCAATCTACTGCCCCTCTGACATCATATGTATCTAATACAATTCCACTGACCTTATCCCTATACTATACTTCATATCCTGTGACCATATATATATATATATATATAATCTATATCTATCTATCTATCTATCTATATATATATATATATATCAAATTATAGTTAACATACAATGTTATTCAGCTTCAGCTTCATGTGTACAATGCAGTGGTCAAGCCTCTACATCATCCATGAAGTGGTCTCCCTGACAAGGCATGAGACCACCTGGCCCCCTAAAGGATATTTACAACATTATTGATTATATTCCCTGAACTGTCTTTCATGTCCCTGTGGCAATATTGTAGTTACCAATTTATGCTGTCTCGTCCCTTCCCCTTCTCCCTCATCTCCACCCCCCTCCCATCTAGCAACCATCAGTTGTTTCTCTATATCTCGGAGACTATTTCTGTTTACTTTGCTCATTTATTCAGTTCTTTATATTCCACGTATAAGTGAGATCATATGGTATTTGTCTTTCTCTGACTGACTTACTTCACTTAACATAATGTTCTCTAGGTCCATCCATATTGTTGCAAATGGTAAGATTTCATTCTTCTCCATGGCTGAGTAGTACTCCATTGTATAAATGTACCACAGTTTCTTAATCTAGTTATCTA
>NW_017732370.1:94892-98574 GCF_001890085.2 Hipposideros armiger | reverse complement strand
TAGTCAAAGGTAACAAAGAAAACGGAAGGGCCAACCTGCATGAGGCTGGCTCCAGGGGCTCCCTGGCCAATACCCGAAGTGAAGCAAGCTGCAAATTTAAGGAGCTGCTGGATGAAAGAGGCGGATGAGAGCAGACAGAAGATAAGTCCAGCGCACCCGGCTGCTGACTGAGCTGATGAGAGGGACCGAGGCAAAACCAAAGGCAAGAATCCAGGACCTAGAAAGTGAGAGTTCCATTTCAATCTTCTAGGCCTGCAAAAGTTGGGGGGACGTGTCAAGCCTGGGGCTCCTCACTTAAAGAGAATGGCAACCCCTTAGCTCCATTGTTTCAGAAACAAAATAAGAAAGCTTGCCCAATTTTTATTTTATTTATTTTTTTTAATCATTTATGCTGCATTTTCCATCTCATTCACTCTGGACGAGGAATACATATGGCCCAGTTTCATCTTTGCTCCTATTCAGCTCTGAATCAGTTTTACCCCAAACACATTTGTTTTTTTATTTTCCACTTCCCCCATACATTGAGCCTGTTTATTTCTTATTTATTTCGCTCATCTCGGCCCCTTTACTTCTGGGAGTGATTCCAACAACAAAAAAGAAAAAACAAACACTGCACCCAATTAATAAAGAGACAAGCTGCTTGGAAATTGCCAACAAAAGGGAAAAAGTTCCCCCCTCCTCGCAACTGTCTCCCTCTCCTTAAACACGGGGACTTGATCTTAAAAACAAAAAGCCACTAACGTGCAGTGTGAGTTGAATCAAGTCACTTGCCCAGTCTAGGTCCGAGGATCTTTTTGTGTATAATGAGGGAGCTGGAGTAGTTCTCATGAGTACTTAATCTTTTTTTAGAGTCACTGACCTCTTTGAAAATGTAAAGAAAGCTACAGATTTACCTCCAATTTCACTTNCCAGCACTTGTTGTTTGTTGATTTATTGATGATAGCCATTCTGACCGGAGTGAGGTGGTATCCCATTGTGGTTTTTATTTGCATTTCTCTAATGACTAGTGAGTTTCAGAATTTTTTCAAATGTCTGTTGGCCAATCTGAGGAATTTTTTAAAATTCAAAGTTCTGGGCCCCACTCCTGGCCATTTTAATTAAGTGTAGGTTAGGATCTGGATATATATATATATTTATTTATTTATTAATTATTATTCCCAAATGAGGCAGATTTGGGAATCACTGCATCTTGATTATATTCTCCCCAGCTTGGACTTACAGACTCATGGAGTCTAACTGGCCCTTTCCTGGGATTGGAGTTCTTTCTGCTTAGTATCTCACACACACACACACACACACACACACACACACACACACACACACACCCTATCCCTCCCCTCCCACCCCACCCCTCCACACACATCTTTTTCTTGTGAAGTCTTCCCATGTCATTTGTCTTCAGGTCACAGCTCCCTCTGCTTGGTGATAACCACGAGCTTCTCCTGCCTTATTTTGACACTAGGTCTGGGCTCAGCCCAGTCAAGGCTTAACTTAGCCCCACTCTGAAATCTGCCTCCACAGGACAGTCAGCTCTTCCTAAATAATGCTCTTCCTTTCTGACAAAGATAAAAGTTACCTTTATTTAGTTCATCTCTCCCTGAGAGATAAAATGAAGGGAAATATTGAAGGGGGCACCACCAGCAAAGTCAGGGGTCTTCGACCTCAGCACTACTTGCATTTGGGGCTGGATAACCCTTTGTTGTGGGGCTGTCCTGTGCACTATAGGATGTGTAGAAGTATCCCTGGCCTCTGCCCCCTTGGTGCCAGTAGCTCCACCTCCACTGTGACAACTAAAAATGTTTCCAGATATGGCCAAATGTCCTGGGGGAGGGGGAGAACTACCTCCATTGAGAACCAAGGAGCTAAGTCTTTAAAGAGCATTGAACTTGAAGGCAAAGTGTTTGTCTTTGAATCCCAGCTGTAGCCCTACCTCCCCCCCGCATACACACACACATACACACTGGGGTCAGTGACATCCCCCACACAGGGTTGTTGTGAGAATTGACAATATTGAATTAAATAAACCAACTTGGGTGAACATGCCTGGAACAAATCTGAGAGACTTTTAGAGCAAGGGTGGGAAGCAAATTCCCACTGGCAGTGGTGTGCAGGTAAATCAGCTCTCAAACAATAAACAAGTAACTAAATAAAAAGCTCTGATTTGTAGTGTTTTCTTATTTCCATGATGTGAGTGTGCCCCAAATGGCCAATTTCAAGATACCACCTGATGTTACTGAACAGAGAATTGGAGAGATGTGTAGAATCACTCTCTCGAGCCAGCCAAGCCAATAAAATAAGTGTGACCTGGGTAGGCATGTGGCCTTATTGGAAAGTACCTGCCCTGCCCAAAGGCGTTCAAAGTCATTTCAAAGCAACAGCATTTCTGGACAAAGCATATCTGCCAGCAGGACTCAGCCCACCCATTTATGATCTCAGCTCTGGAGATGCCCCATGAGAAAATAATGCCTCAGCCTTTTTACTCCTCTTCTGCTTTAGGCCTCTTTTGCCAGGGCTAGTATTGAACATAATGGATGTATTTTTATTATTAACAAGGTACTAATGAAAACAGAGTCAGGAAAGTAAGGGAAGGCAGATACCTTTACACCCAGTCAGACCTTCACCAGGACAATGGGCTTTGGGTTTAGACAGTTCTGTGTTCAAGCCTCCTGCAAGGCTGAAGAGGTGTGCTCCTTCACATCTCTGGGCCTTCATTTTCGCGTCTGCAAAATGGGCTACAGCTGTTCATCCCCCTAAAGGCTGTGATGAATCTGGCCTGAGAGAATGTCTATAAGANGAAACTAGAAATCAGTTATGGAAGGTTTGAATGATAAATCAAGCACCAGGTAGATTAACTTTTTCAAGTGTCTGCACCTGATGTGTGCCATTCTCCAGGAGGAAAGCAGGGAAGAAAGAGAGAAAAAGAGGGCAATAAACAAAGGCGTAGAGAATCCAGAAGGCAAGATACAGAGACCCCACCCCCACCCCGACACACCTCTTTCAAACTTCCCCACCTTCTCACATTCTGTTCTACAAGCCTTCTTCACCTTGCCCGCCGAAAAATCTGTATTCACCATGAAAAATCCAGCAACTTCCTTTGGAATTCTGTCCAAGCAGCTTTCCCTGGCTCTTGTACCCTCTCACCCCACAGAAAGTGGTCCACAGGTTGCTCTCTGCCCAGCGTGTCCTGGCATTCCATACACTGAAGGGTAGGGGTTTTACACACTGCCCCCCCCCTACCACAATGGAAGCTCTCTGAAGCTTAAGACTAGGTCTCCCTCACTTGGACCATCCCTGATACAGAGTAGACTCTCAATATACATGGAACTTGAACTCAAAACAGAAACTCTTTCATCAGGACCATGGACAGCAGACAGCGCTGAAGAACCCAACATGGTCCAAAAGGCTTACAAGGAAGGAAGGAACTTGCTGATGGTTTTCACATTGCTCTCTTTTTTTTTTAAGGCTTTTATTAAAATACAGCTAACATACAATATTATATTAGTTTCAGGTGTACATCATAGTTATTCAACAGTACATACATAGCACTATACAGAGTTATTACCATATTATTGATTATATTCCCTGTGCTCCAATCAAAAGATAGGGGGGCTGAGTGGATAAGAAAACAAGACCCTTACATATGCTGCCTACACAAACTAAAAGTAAAGGGATGGAAAAAGTT